>NC_057405.1:14187388-14487388 GCF_019320065.1 Cervus canadensis
CCAAAACCTATGGGACACTGTAAAAGCAGTGCTAAGGGGAAGGTTCATAGCATTACAGGCTTACATCAAGAAACAAGAAAAAAACCAAATAAATAACCTAACTCTACACCTAAAGCAATTAGAGAAGGAAGAAATGAAGAACCCCAGGGTTAGCAGAAGGAAAGAAATCTTAAAAATTAGGGCAGAAATAAATGCAAAAGAAACTAAAGAGACCATAGCAAAAAATCAACAAAGCTAAAAGCTGGTTTTTTGAAAAAAATAAACAAAATTGACAAACCATTAGCAAGACTCATTAAGAAACAAAGAGAGAAGAACCAAATTAACAAAATTAGAAATGAAAATGGAGAGATCACAGCAGACAACACTGAAATACAAAGGATCATAAGAGACTACTACCAGCAGCTCTATGCCAATAAAATGGACAACTTGGATGAAATGGACAAATTCTTAGAAAAGTATAACTTTCCAAAACTGAACCAGGAAGAAATAGAAGATCTTAACAGACCCATCACAGGCAAGGAAATCGAAACTGTAATCAAAAATCTTCCAGCAAACAAAAGCCCAGGACCAGATGGCTTCACAGCTGAATTCTACCAAAATTTTAGAGAAGAGCTAACACCTACCTTACTCAAACTCTTCCAGAAAATTGCAGAGAAGATAAACTCCAACTCATTCTTATGATGCCACCATCACCCTAATTTCAAAACCTGACAAAGATGCCACAAAAAAAGAAAAACTACAGGCCAATATTTCACTGATGAACTCATAGATGCAAAATTCCTTAACAAAATTGTAGCAAAACAGAATCCAACAACATATTAAAAAATTATCATAACACCACGACCAAGTGGGCTTGATATCCCAGAATGCAAGGATTCTTTAATATCCACAAATCATCAATGAATACACCACATTAACAAATTAAGATAAAAACCATATGATTATCACAATAGATGCAGAGAAAGCCTTTGACAAATTTTCAACACTCCATTTTTATGATTTAAAAACTCTCCAAAAAGCAGGAATAGAAGGAAATACCTAAACATAATAAAAGCTATATATGACAAAACCACAGCAAGCATCACCCTCAATGGTGAAAAATTGAAAGCATTTCCCCTGAAATCAGGAACAAGACAAGGGTGCCCACTCTCACCACTACTGTTCAACATAGTGTTGGAAGTTTTGGCCACAGCAATCAGAGCAGGAAAAGAAGTAAAAGGAATCCAGATAGGAAAAGAAGAAGTGAAACTCTCGCTGTTTGCAAATGACATGATCCTCTACATAGAAAACCCTAAAGACTCTACCAGAAAATTATTAGAGCTAATCAATGAATATAGTAAAAGTTGCAGGATATAAAATTAACACACAGAAATACCTTGATTCCTATATATAACCAATTGAAAAAAACAGAAAAGAGGAAATTAAGAAACAATCCATTCACCATTGCAACCAAAAAGAATAATAAATACTTAGGAGTACTATCTACCTCAAAGAAACAAAAGAAACCTATACATAGAAAACTATAAAACACTGATGAAAGAAATCAAAGAGGACACAAACAGATGGAGAAATATACCGTGTTCATGGATTGGAAGAATCAATATTGTCAAAATGACTATACTACCCAAAGCAATCTATAGATTCAATGCAATCCCTATCAAGCTACCAACGGTATTTTTCACAGAACTAGAACAAATAATTCCACAATTTGTATGGAAATACAAAAAACCTCGAATAGCCAAAGTAATCTTGAGAAAGAAGAATGGAACTGAGGAATCAACCTGCCTGACTTCAGACTCTACTACAAAGCCACAGTCATCAAGACAGTATGGTACTGGCACAAAGACAGAAATATAGATCAATGGAACAGAATAGAAAGCCCAGAGATAAATCCACGAACCTATGGACACTTATCTTTGACAAAGGAGGCAAGGATATACAATGGAAAAAAGACAACCTCTTTAACAAGTGGTGCTGGGAAAACTGGTCAACCACTTGTAAAAGAATGAAACTAGAACACTTTCTAACACCATACACAAAAATAAACTCAAATGGATTAAAGATCTAAATGTAAGACCAGAAACTATAAAACTCCTAGAGGAGAACATAGGCAAAACACTCTCCGACATAAATCACAGCAAGATCCTCTTTGACCCACCTCCCAGAATATTGGAAATAAAAGCAAAACTAAACAAATGGGACCTAATGAAACTTAAAAGCTTTTGCACTACAAAGGAAACTATAAGTAAGGTGAAAAGACAGCCCTCAGATTGGGAGAAAATAATAGCCAAATAAAGAAACAGACAAAGGATAATCTCAAAAATATACAAGCAACTTCCTGCAGCTCAATTCCAGAAAAATAAATGACCAATCAAAAAATGGGCCAAAGATTTAAGCAAACATTTCTCCAAAGAAGACATACAGATGGCTAACAAACACATGAAAAGATGCTCAACATCACTCATTATCAGAGAAATGCAAATCAAAACCACAATGAGGTACCATTACACCCCAGTCAGGATGGCTGCTATCCAAAAGTCTACAAGCAATAAATGCTGGAGAGGGTGTGGAGAAAAGGGAACCCTCTTACACTGTTGGTGGGAAGGCAAACTAGTACAGCCGCTATGGAGAACAGTGTGGAGATTTCTTAAAAAACTGGAAATAGAACTGCCATATGACCCAGCAATCCCACTTCTGGGCATACACACTGAGGAAACCAGATCTGAAAGAGATACATGCACCCCAATGTTCATCGAAGCACTGTTTATAATAGCCAGGACATGGAAGCAACTAGATGCCCATCAGCAGACGAATGGATAAGGAAGCTGTGGTACATATACACCATGGAATTTTACTCAGCCGTCAAAAGGAATTCATTTGAACCAGTCCTAATGAGATGGATGAAACTGGAGCCCCTTATACAGAGTGAAGTAAGCCAGAAAGATAAAGAACATTACAGCATACTAACACATATATATGGAATTTAGAAAGATGGTAACGATAACCCTATATGCAAAACAGAAAAAGAGACACAGAAATACAGAACAGACTTTTGAACTCTGTGGGAGAAGGTGAGGGTGGGATGTTTCAAAAGAACAGCATGTATACTATCTATGGTGAAACAGATCACCAGCCCAGGTGGGATGCATGAGACAAGTGCTCCGGCCTGGTGCACTGGGAAGACCCAGAGGAATCGGGTGGAGAGGGAGGTGGGAGGGGGGATCGGGATGGGGAATAAGTGTAAATCTATGGCTGATTCATATCAATGTATGACAAAACCCACTGAAATGTTGTGAAGTAATTAGCCTCCAACTAATAAAAAAATTAAAAAAAAAAAAAAGAAATTGGGTTGGTATTTGTGTTCCTGGGAAGGATCTGAAAAAAAAAAAAAAAAGAAAGTCCACACATGCAAACCCCTGCCCTGGGAGTGAGAAGGTCAAGTCATTCTGGGTGTCTCAGTCCTGAGTTTCTGTGCAGAGGACATGAGACCCCATGTCTGCTGGAAGTGCTTTGAGAAGGACAGAAGGGTTGGAAAAGCCTAGATTTGACTTTACTCAGTAGGAGTGTCTGTGCTGATATGCTAACCATCAGGGCACTGCTGGCTGCTGCCTCACTTTCCAATCCAAAAGGGCAAACACTCTAGCCCCACTCAGTCAACACCACAGCCTGGAGCAAGATCTGGGCAAAGACTCGGACTGGTTACACAGAGCTAGATGAGGGGTGCCTGGAGTGTGACCCAAGTGGGACAGCAGCAGCTACTTTCTGCTGTTCAGATGTGCTCAGTTGTTTGTCTCCCAGCAAGAGCACCCAGCTCTGCCCACTCCACTTGCCACCTTAGTGCTGGATCTGGGGCTGACCGTTCTTGGAGAAGTCAGCCTCAAGGCAGTCTAGATCCTAGACAGCCACTTCAGTTACTATAACAACAACCCACTGACCAGCAACCCCAGCCTACACCACACCACAGCCTTGCACTAGACTTGGGACAAACACAACACAGAAAAGGCTGATTCTGAGCAGAACTGTAGGCAGCAGCTTGGGAGGCACACATGTCTGCTGTGACTGCACGCCTTTACACACCTTAACATGAATTAACTTGCCTTCACATGCCTTCACATGCCTTCACATGAATTCACTGGCCTTCACACGCCTTCACATGCTTTCACATGAATTCACATGCCTTCACATGAATTCACTTGCCTTCACATGCCTTCACATGAATTCACTTGCCTTCACATGCTTTCACATGAATTCACTTGCCTTTACATGACTTCACATGCCTTCACATGCCTTCACATGAATTCACTGGCCTTCACACGCCTTCACATGAATTCACATGCCTTCACATGAATTCACTTGCCTTATAATCACCTCTTTGGGGACAGAGCACAAACTTAAGGACAATGAAGGCTTATTGAACTTGGCCTGTAGGGCTTCTACTGCAGCTGAGGAGAAGACACTGACCCTGACAAGGTGCTAACAATCATGGAGCAAAAAGGAAGCCCTGCCTCATATCTTCCTACACAGCCTTTAAGTCCCCCAACACAGAGGTAGCTCTCAAGATGGTGGGGGAATGAGACAGGGAGATCACCTTCTCCCATACAAATAAAAATTCATATGCATGTGGAACAACTCCCACCGAACACTTTCTGTATGCTGGCAGAAGAATCCACTTCCAAAAGAGTGAGCCCATCTCCTCAGAATGAGTGTGAGAGTCTCTTTGGATGTTCTTAGCTGTTGAGTGTTGTTTCACCATTAGTCCTGGGGTTTTTGTCTCCTGTGGTGTGTGAGCTGTGAAGTCTTGGTGCTTCAGTAGGAGGTCAGGCCTGAACCCCCAAGACTGGAGATCTAAATCCAGGATTTTGGACCACCAGAGAACTCTCAATCCTATGGAGCATTAATAGGTAAGAGCTCTCACAAAGGTCTCCATCTCAACATTAAGACCAAGCCCTACCCAAAGGCCAGCAAGCTCCAGTGCTGGAAGCTTCACACTCAAACTTTAGCAAAATAGGAATACAACCCTGCCTAATAGTGGAAAGGTTGCCCAAAGTCATACCAAGCACATAGACACCCAAACACACTACTGGGTGTGACACTGCTCTTCAGAGAGATAAGATCCAGCCCCATTCACCAGAACACACTCATAAGTCTCCCCAACGAGGAAATCGTCACAAGGCACTGGTCCCACCCACCCATGGGGAGCAGACTACACAATGAAGAGCAACTATGAACTTTCAGCCTGCAGAAAGGAGACACCAAACACAGTAAATTAAACAATATGAAAAGACAGAGAGACATCCAGCAGAAAAAATATGGTAAAAACTGATAAGACCAAACAAACTAAGAAATAAGCAATCTACTTAAAACAGAATTCAGAATAATGATAGTAAAGATGATCTAAAATCTAGAAAATAAAATGGAGGGGCAGATAGACTGGAGGCACGGATTGAGAATATACAAGAAATTTAGCAAGGGCATAGAAGAATTAAAAAACAGACAATCAGCAGTGAACACTACAGTAACTGAGATTAATAATATTTTAGAGGGAACCAATGGCAGAATAAATGAGGAAGAAGAATGTAGAAGTGTGCTGGAAAATAGGATGGTGGAAAAACTGAAGCAGAGGAGAATAAAGAAAAAAGAATAAAAGGAAATAAGGACTTCTGGGATAACATTAAGTGCACCAACATTTGAATTATAGGGACTCCAGAAGAAGAGGAGAAAAAGAAATGATATGAGGAAATACTTGAGAGGATTATAGTAAAAAACATTTCACATGGGAAAAGAAATAGTCACCCAAGTCCAGGAAGCACAGAGAGTCCCATACAGGATAAACCCAAGGGAAAACATACCAAGAGACATATAAGTCAAACTAACAAAAACACAAAGGACAAATATTAAAAGCAGCAAGGGAAAAGCAACAAATAATGTAAAGGGATTCCCCTAAGGCTAACAGCTGATCTTTCAACAGAAGCTCTCCTGGCCAGAAGGGAGTGGCAGGATATACTTTAAGTGATGAAAGGGAAAAAGCTACAGCAAAATTTACTCTATGCAGCAAAGATTTCATTCATATTCTAAGGAGAAATAAAAAGATTTACAGACAAGCAAAAGCTAAGAGAATTAACCAAACCAGCTCTATAGGAGAAGGCAATGGCACCCCACTCCAGTACTCTTGCCGGGAAAATCCCATGGACGGAGGAGCCTGGTGGGCTGCAGTCCATGGGGTCGCTAAGAGTCAGACACGACTGAGTGACTTCACTTTCACTTTTTACTTTCATGCATTGGAGAAGGAAATGGCAACCCACTCCAGTGTTCTTGCTTGGAGAATCCCAGGGACAGGGGAGCCTGGTGGGCTGCCGTCTATGGGGTCACACAGAGTCAGACATGACTGAAGCGACTTAGCAGCAGCAGCAGCCCAGCTCTACAATGGTAAAGGAATATCTCAAGACAGGAAACACAAGGGAAAGAAAAGACATACAAAATCAAACTCAAATTAATAAAGTAAATGGATCATACATATCAATAATTACCTTAAATATAAAAGGATTAAATGTGCCAAGCAAAAGACACAGTTTGGCTGAGTAGAAACAAAAACAAGACCCCTAAACATGCTGTCTACAAGTGACTCACCTCAGACCTAGGGACACGTACAGATTGAAAATGTACAGTCTGAAAAAAGATATTCCATACAAATGGAAATCAAAAGAAAGCGGGAGTAGCAATACTCATATCAGATAAAAGAGACTTTAAAATCAAGACTGTTATAAGAGACAATAAAGGATACTACATAATGATCAAGGGATCAGTCTGAGGAGATATAACAATTATAAATATATATGCACCCAACATAGGAGCACCTCAATACATAAGGCAAATGCTAAAACTATTAAAAGGGAAATTGACAGTAACACAATAATAGTGAGGGGTTTAATACCCCATTCACACCAATGGACAGATAATCCAGACAGAAAATTAAGGAAATACAAACTTTAAATGATACATTGGACCAGTTGTACCTAATTGATATCTACTGGACATTTCGTCCAAAAAAAGTTGATTATACTTTTTTCTCTCTTACACATGGAAAATTCTCCAGGATAGACGACATCTTGGGTCACAAATCAAGCCTTAGTAAATTAAAAAAAAAGATTGAAATCACTTCAAGTATCTTTTCCAACTACAAAGCTATAAGATTATATATCAACTACAAGGGAAAACTATTAAAAAAGCAAACATATGGGTGTGAAATAATACACTTTTGAATAACCAAGAGGTCACTGCAGAAATTGAAGAAGAAATAAAAAAATACCTAGAGGAAAATGACAATGAAAACACAACTCAAAACTTATGGGATGCAGTAAAAGTAAACTTTCCAAGAGGAAAGTTTATAGCTATACAAACCTACCTGAAGAACACAGGAGAACCATCTAGCAACTTAACCTTATACCTAAAGTAATTGCTGCTGCTGCTGCTAAGTCACTTCAGTCGTGTCTGACTCTATGTTACCCCATAGACAGCAGCTCACCAGGCTCCTCTGTCCCTGGGATTCTCCAGGCTAGAATACTGGAGTGGGTTGCCATTTCCTTCTCCATAGAGCATCTAGAAAGGTAAGAATAAAATCTTCAAAGATAGCTTGCATTACCATAAGTAAAATAGATAGCCAAAGGGAATTTGTTGTATGTCTCAGGAAACTCAAACAGGGGCTCTGTATCAACCTAGAGGGGTCGGATTGGGAGGGAGATGGGAGGGAGGTTCAAAAGGGAGGGGATATATGTATATCTGTGGCTGATTCATGTTGAGGTTTGACGGAAAACAGCATAATTCTGTAAAGCAATTATCCTTCAATTAAAAAATAAATAAATTAAAAAACTTCAAAAACAGTAGAAGGAAGTAAATTGTAAAGATCAGAGCAGGAATAACTGGAAAAAAATGAAGGAACAATAGCAAAGATCAATAAAATTAAAAGCTGGTTCTTTGAGAAGATAAACATAATTGACAAACTAATAGCAGATTCATCAAGAAAAAAATTAAGAAGACTCAAATCAGTAAGATTAGAAATGGAAAAGTTACAACAGACAACACAAAGATACAAAGATACTACTATCAGCAACTATATGCCAACAAAATGGACACCTCAAAGAAGTGGACAAATTCTTAGAAGAGTATAACCTTCCAAAACTGAACCAAGAAGAGATAGAAAATATGAACAGACCAATCGGAAGCATGGAAATTAAAACTGTAATAAAAAAATATTCCAACAAATAAAAGCCCAGGACCAGATGGCTTCACAGGTGAATTTTACCATAAATTTAGAGAAAAATTGACACCTATCCTACTCAAACTCTTCTAGAAAATTTCAGAGGAAGTAAAACTCCCAAACTTATTCTACAAGGCCACCATCATCCTAATACCAATACCAGACAAAGATGCCACAAAGAAAGTAAATGACAGGTAAATATCATTGATGAACATAGATGTAAAAATACTCAACATAATTCTAGCAAACAGAATCCAACAACACATTAAAGACATCATGCATCATGATCAAGTAGGCTTTAACCCCAAAGATTGAAAGATTCTTCAATATATGCAAACAATCAATGTCATACACCATATTAACAAATAGAAAGATAAAAAGTATACAAGCATCTATAAAGATACAGAGAAAGCTTTTGAAAAAATTCAACACCCATTTGTGATAAAAACTCTCCAGAAAGTAGGCATAGAAGGAATATACCTCAACATAATAAGCATATATATGACAAATCTGTAGCAAACGTTACACTCAATGGTGAAAAATTGAAAACATTTCCTCTAAGATCTGGAGAAGGAAATGGCAACCCACTCCAGTATTCTTGCCTGGAGAATCCCATGGGTAGAAGAGCCTGGCAGGCTACAGTCCATGGGGTCGCAAAGAGTTGGACACGACTGAGCAATTAAACCACCTCTAAGATCGAGATCAATATATTGTAACCCTGCTTATTTAACTTATATGCAAAGTACATCATGAGAAACACTGGACTGGAAGAAGCACAAGCTGGAATCAAGATTGCCGGGAAAAATATAAATAACCTCAGATATGCAGATGACACCACCCTTATGGCAGAAAGTGAAGAGGAACTAAAAAGCCTTTTGATGAAAGTGAGAGAGGAGAGTGAAAAATCTGCCTTAAAACTCAGCATTCAGAAAACTAAGATCATGGCATCTGGTCCCATCACTTCATGACAAATAGATGGGGAAACAGTGGAAACAGTGGCTGACTTTATTATTATTATTATTATCTGGGTTCCAAAATCACTGCAGATGGTGATTGCAGCCATGAAGTTAAAAGGCGCTTACTCCTTGGAAGGAAAGTTATGACCAACCTAGACAGCATATTAAAAAGCAGAGACATTACTTTGCCAACAAAGGTCCGTCTAGTCAAGGCTATGGTTTTTCCAGTATTCATGTATGGATGTGAGAGTTGGACTGTGAAGAAAGCTGAGTGCCAAAGAATTGATGCTTTTGAACTGTGGTGTTGGAGAAGACTCTTGAGAGTCCCTTGGACTGCAAGGAGATCCACCCAGTCCATCCTAAAGGAGATCAGTCCTGGGTGTTCATTGGAAGGACTGAAGCTGAAGCTGAAACTTTGGCCACCTCATGTGAAGAGTTGACTCATTGGAAAAGACCCTGATGCTGGGAGGGATTAGGGGCAGGAGGAGAAGGGGAGGACAGAGGATGAGATGGCTGGATGGCATCACCGACTCGATGGACATGAGTTTGAGTAAACTCCGGGTGTTGGTGATTGATAGGGAAGCCTGGCATGCTGCGATTCATGGGGTCACAAAGAGTCAGACACGACTGAGTGACTGAACTGAACTGAACTGAACTGAAGATCAGGAATGAGATAAGGGTTCCCATCCTGGCAATCATTATTTAACATAGTTTTGAAAGTACTAGTCACATCAATCATAGAAGAAAAAGAAATAAAAAGAATCCAGATTGGAAAAGAAGTAATATGCTCACTGTTTGCAGATGACATGATACTATACATAGAAAACCCTAAAGAGGCCACCAGAAAATTCCTAGAGTTAATCAAGGAATATAGTAAAGTCACAGATTATGGAATCCTTATATCCTTAAGAATAAAGACAGAAATATAAATCAATGGAACAAAATAGAAAGCCCAGAGATAAATCCACACACCTATGGACAACTTATCTTTGACAAAGGAGGCAAGAACATACAGTGGAGAAAAGACAACCTCTCTAACAAGTGGTGCTGGGAAAACTGGTCAACCACTTGTAAAAGAATCAAACTAGAACACTTTCTAACATCACACACAAAAATAAACTCAAAATGGATTAAAGATCTAAATGTAAGACCAGAAACTATAAAACTCCTAGAGGAGAACATAGGCAAAACACTCTCTGACCTAAATCACAGCAAGATCCTCTATGACTCACATCCCAGAGTAATGGAAATAAACACAAAACTAAAAACAAATTAAACCTAATGAAACTTAAAAGCTTTTGCACAACGAAGGAAACTATAAGCCAGGTGAAAAGACAGCCTTCAGAATGAGAGAAAATAAAGCAAATGAAGCAACTGACAAAGAATTAATCTCAAAAATATACAAGCAGCTCAATACCAGAAAAGTAAATGACCCAATCAAAAATTGGCCAAAGAATTAAACAGACAGATGGCTAACAAACACATGAAAAGATGCTCAACATCACTCATTATCAGAAAAATGCAAATCAAAACCACAATGAGGTACCATTTCACGCCAGTCAGAATGGCTGCTATCCAAAAGTCTACAAACAATAAATTCAGGAGAGGGTGTAGAGAAAAGGGAACCCTCTTACACTGTTGGTGGGGAATGCAAACTAGTACAGCTACTGTGGAGAATAGTGTGGAGATTTCTTAAAGAACTGGAAATAGAACTGCCATACAACCCAGCAATCCTACTGCTGAGCATACACCAAGGAAACCAGAATTGAAAGAGACACATGTACCCCAATGTTCATCGCAGCACTGTTTACAATAGCTAGGACATGGAAGCAACCTAGATGTCCATTGGCAGACAAATGGATAAGAAAACTATGGTATATATACATAATTGAATATTACTCAGCTATTAAAAAGAACACATTTGAATCAGTTCTAATGAGGTGGATGAAACTGGAGCCTATTATACAGAGTGAAGTAAATCAGAAAGAAAAACACAAATACAGTATATTAAGGCATATTCAGGGAATTTAGAAAGATGGTAACAATGACCCTATATGCAAGACAGCAAAAGAGGCACAGATATAAAGAACAGGCTTTTGGACTCTGTGGGAAAAGGCGAGGGTGGGATGATTTGAGAGACTAGCATTGAAACATGTATATTACCATATGTGAAATAGATGACCAGACCAAGTTCGATGCATCAAACAGGGCAGTCAAAGCCGATGTACTGGGACAATCCAGAGGGATGGCATGGGGAGGGAGGTGGAAAGGTCCAGGATGGGGGACACATGTACACCTGTGGCTGATTCATGTCAAGGTATGGCAAAAACCACTCAATATAGTAAAGTAATTAGCCTCCAATTAAAATAAATAAATTAATTAAAAAATAGAAAGAATATGGTAAAGTTGCAATTAACACACAGGAAATCCCTAACAGTCATATAGTAAAAGTGAAAAATCAGAAAGAGAAATCAAGGAAACAATTCCATTTGCCATTGCAACAAAAAGAATAAAATACCTGGGAATAAACCTACCTTAAGGGACAAAAGACCTGTGTGCTGAAAACCACAAGACACTGATGAAAAAAATCAAAGATGACATGGATGGAGTGTCATATCATGTTCTTTGTTTGGAAGAATCAATATTGTAACAATGACTATTACACTCAAAGCAATCTAAGATTCAATACAATCCCTATCAAAATACCAATGGTATTTTTCACAGAACTAGACCAAACAATTTCATAATTTGTATGGGAATACAAAAGACCCCAAATAGCCAAAGCAATCTTGAGAAAGAAAGATGGAGCTGGAGGAATCAACCTTCCTGCCCTCAGACTACACTACAAAGGTACATTCTCAAGACAGTATGGTACTGGCACAAAAAACAGAAATATAGACCAATGGAACAAAATAGAAAGCCCAGAGGTAAACCCATGCACCTGTGGGCAACTTACCTTTGACAAAGGAGGCAAGAATTTACAGTAGTGGTGCTGGGTAAACCGGACAGCTGTATGTAAAAGAGTGAAATTAGAACACTTCCTAACACCAAACACAAAAGTAAACTGTAAATGGTTTAAAGACCTAAAGATAAGACCAGAAACTATAAAATTCTTAGAGGGAAACATAGGCAGAACACTCTTTGACATGCTTCACAACATCATGCTCTGTGACACATCTCCTAGAATAATGGAAGTGAAAGCAAAAATAAACAAATGAGACCTAATTAAACTTAAAAGCTTTTGCACAGCAGAGAAAACTATAAACAAAGTGAAAAGACAACCCTTAGAATCAGAGAAAATAACACGAAATGAATCAATTTACAAACAATTAATCTCCGAAATGTACTAGCAGCTCAATGACAAAAAAAAAAAAAAAAAAAAAAAAAAAAAAAAAAAAAAAAAAAAAAAAAAAAAAAAAAAAAAAAAGCCAAACAACCCAGTCCACACCTAACTAGATAACATTTCTCCAGATAAGACATATAGATGGCTAATAAATGCATGAAAAAATGCTCAACATCGCTCATTATTAGAGAAATGCAAATCAAACTCATAATGAGGTGTCACATCGCACTGGTCAGAATGACCATCATAAAAAAATCCATAATCAATAAATTCTGGACAGAGTGTGGAGAAAAGGGAACCCTCTTGCACTGTTGGTGGGACTGCAAATTGATACCGCTGCTATGGAGTACAGCATGGAGATTCCTTAAAAGAACTAAAAATAGAGTTACCACATGACTCAGCAATCCCACTATGGGGCATTTACCTTGAAGAAACTGTAACTGAAAAAGACATCTACCTCAATGTTCATTGCAGCCCTATGTACAATAACGAGGACATGGAAGCAACCTAGATGTCCCCTGATAGATGAATAGGTAAAGAAGTTCTGGTACATATATACAATGGAATAAAATAGCCACAAAAAGGAATGCATTTGGGTCAGTTTTAATTGAGGTGGATGAACCTACAGTCTATTATACAGAGTGAAGTAAGTCAGAAAGGGACCAACAGATATCATATATTAATGTATGTATTTGGAATCTAGGAGGATGATACTGAGGAGCCAATTTGCCGGGCACAATGGAGATGCAGACATAGAGAACAGACTTTTGGACACAGTAGGGGAAGAAGACAGTGGGACAAATTGGGAGAGTAGCATTGAAGAATATACTTTATCATATATAAAATGGATAGCTATTGGAAAATTTCTGTATGATGCAGGGAGCTCAAACCTGGTTCTCTGTTGTGACAACCTAGAGTGGTGGTGTGGGGTGGGAGGTTAGCAGGAGGTTCAACAAGGATGGAACATGTGTTTACCTATGGCTGACTCATGTTAATATATGGCAGAAACAAGCACAATGTAAAAAAAAAAAAAATTATCCTATAATTAAAATATAAATAAAATGAAAAAAATCCCCCAAACACACACCACATGCCCTGTCAAGGAGATAACAGCCACAACAACATATTAAAAGGCAGAGACATTACTTTGCCGACAAATGTCCATCTATTCAAGGCTAAGGTTTTTCCAGTGGTCATGTATGGATGTGAGATTTGGACCATAAAGAAAGCTGAACGTTGAATAATTGATGCTTTTGAACTGTGCTATTAGAGAAGACTCTTGAGAGTCCCTTGGACTGCAAGGAGATCAAACCAGTCAATTCTAAAGGAAATCAGTCCTGAGTATTCATTGGAAGGACTGATGCTGAAGATGAAACTCCAATACTTTGGCCACCTGATGCTAAGAACTGACTCATTGGAAAAGATCCTGATGCTGGGAAAGATTGAAGGAAGGAGGAGACAGGGACGACAGAGTATAAGATGGTTGGATAGCATCACCAACTCTATGGACATGAGTTTGAGCAAGCTCTGGGAGTTGGTGATGGACAGGGAAGCCTGGCATGCTGCAGTCCATGGGGTCACAAGGAGTAGGACATGACTGAATGACTGAACTGAACTGAACTGACATACCAAAACCAGCCTTCCCATCAAAAGTATTGGCAACATACAGTTTACTCAAAAATGATCTCATATTAAAGTGTGAAAAGTGAAAGTGTTAATTACTCAGTCATGTCTGACTCTTTGTGGCCCTGTGGACAATAGCCTGCAAGGCTCCTCTATCCATGGGATTCTCCAGGCAAGAATACTGGAGTGGATTGCCATTCCATTCTCCAGGGCATCTTCCCAATCCAAGGATTGAACCCAGGTGTCTTGCATTGCAGGCAGAATCTTTACCATCTGAGCCACCAGGGAAGGTACTCTAATATGAAAATATCACTTCAAGACCACAAGAGATAACTGTTTCTCCAAAATCATAGAGACAAAGTTAAGTAAAATAAAAATGACAGGAACTACTCTCAATTAAAAGAGCAAGAGACACCCCCAACTCCCCCCGCTCGCCCCCGCCCACAGAAAAGAACAAATAATGAATCACACATTACTGATCCAACAGACCCAAAGTTCAGATAGGATGTAATGAAAATGCTTACTGCATTAAGAAAGATTATCAATATAAATACAGATAGCTCTAACAAGGAACTAGAAATTATACAGGGGACTCAATGAAAAATAATTCAATTTCTGAGAAAAGAAGCAATCTATAGACTGAACTATATTCAACATCTTGTGATAGCCTATAATGGAGAAGAATCTGAAAAAAGGAATATCTATAAGCTTTCAACTGCCTTTTCTGCAGAAGCTTTGCAGATCAGAGGGATTGATATAATATATTCAAAGTCTTGAAAGGAAAAATGTGCAACCTAGGGTACCCTATCCAGCAAGCTTATAATTTAGAAGAGAGATAAAAAATTTCTCTGGCAAGCAAAAACTAAAAGAAGCCAGCAACACTAAACCTACCCTAAAAGAAACACCAGAGGGTCTTCTCCAAGTAGAAAAAAGCAAGAATCTATAGGAAAAGAAAAGAAAATCACATAAGAATTTGAAAGATATAATCAACATTGAAAGTCACTTAAATAAGCCAGTACATACACTATGAAACAATAAAAGAATTGCAAAAGCAATTATAACTACAATAAATAGTAAAAGGCTAACACATGAAGATGTAAAATTGGACATCAAAATCACAAAATGTGGGGGAGGGGTGAAAAAAGTACATTTTTAAGAATATTTTTGAACTTAAATGACTATCACTTTAAAGCAAGTAGGCATAGTAATTTGTCAATATGCATGAACTTCATGGTAACTATAAATCAAAAACATACAATAGATTCACAAAAGCCAAAAAGAAAGGGACTCAAGCATACAACAACAAAAATTCATCAAATCATGAAAGGAAAAACAACCAAAAAGAAATGACTACAACAAAAAAAAGGACTACAAAAACAACTGGAAAACAAGAATGAAAATACCACTAAGTACAAACTGTCATTGGATTAAATGCTCTGATCAAAAGACACAGGTTGGCTTATAGTACCAAAAAAAAAAAAAAAAAAAAAAAAAACAACAACTAACCAAGAACCTTTAATATTTTGTGTTCAAAAGACTCATTTTGGGGCAAAAACATATAGAGAGTGAAAGTAAATGGACAGATAAAGATATTGCATGCGAATGGAAGCAATGAGAAAGTGGAGGTAGCAATACTCATAACAGATAAAATAGACATTTTTTAAAAAAGGGAATAAAGCAAGACAAAGAAGCACACTATATAGTGATTAAGGGATTAATACATAAAAAAGGATATTATACTAATTGACACATGTACACCCCATGTCAGTTCCGTTCAGTCGCTCAGTCGTGTCCCACTCTTGTGACCCCATGAGTCGCAGCACGCCAGGCTTCCCTGTCCATCACCAACTCCCGGAGTTTACTCAACCTCCTGTCCATCGAGTAGGTGATGCCATCCAGCCATCTCATCCTCTGTCGTCCCCTTCTCCTCCTGCCCCCAATCCCTCCCAGAATCAGGGTCTTTTCCAATGAGTCAGCTCTTCGCATCAAGTGGCCAAAGTACTGGAGTTTCAGCTTCAACATCAGTTCTTCCAATGAACACCCAGGACTGATTTCCTTTAGGATGGACTCGTTGGATCTCCTTGCAGTCCAAGGGACTCTCAAGAGTCTTCTCCAACACCACAGTTTAAAATCATCAATTTTTCGGTGCTCAGCTTTCTTCACCGTCCAACTCTCACATCCATACATGACCACTGGAAAAGTCATAGCCTTGACTAGATGGACCTCTGTTGTCAAAGTAGTGTCTCTGCTTTTTAATATGCTATCTAACTTTCCTTCCAAGGAGTAAGCGACTTTTAATTTCATGGCTGCAATCACCATCTGCAGTGATTTTGGAACCCAAAAAAATAAAGTCTGACGCTGTTTCTACTGTTTCCCCATCTATTTGCCATGAAGTGATGGGATCAGATGCCAAGATCTTAGTTTTCTGAATGTTGAGCTTTAAGCCAACTTTATCACTCTCCTCTTTCACTTTCATCAAGAGGTTCTTTAGCTCTTCTTCACTTTCTGCCAAAAGGGTGGTGTCATCTGCATATCTGAGGTTATTGATATTTTTCCTGGCAATCTTGATTCCAGCTTGTGCTTCTTCCAGTCTAGTGTTTCTCATGATGTACTCTGCATATAAGTTAAATAAGCAGGGTGACAATATTCAGCCTTAATGAACTCCTTTTCCTATTTGGAACCAGTCTGTTGCTCCATGTCCACTTCTAACTGTTGATTCCTGACCTGCATACAGTTTTCTCAAGAGGCAGGTCAGGTGGTCTGGTATTCCCATCTCTTGCAGAATTTTTCGCAGTTTATTGTGATCCACACAGTCAAAGACTTTGGCATAGTCAATAAAGCAGAAATAGATGCTTTTCTGGAACTCTCTTGCTCTTTCGATGATCCAGCGGATGTTGGCAATTTGATCTTTGGTTCCTCTGCCTTTTCTAAAACCATCTTGAACATCTGGAAGTTCACGGTTCACTTTTTGCTGAAGCCTGGCTTGGAGAATTTTGAGCATTAGACCAGTTAAAATTAAATTATATATACAAGATACTTCATCTGAAAAAGCAGAATAAGATTTTTCTGGTGGTACAGTGGATAAGAATCCACCTGTCAGTGCAGGGAACATGAATTCTATCCCTGGTCCAGGAAGATTCCACAGGCTCCAGAGCAAGTAAGTCCATGTGCCACAACTACTAAGCCCAGATGCAGCAGCTACTGAAGATCACACACCATAGAGCCAGCAAGTTATAACCACTGAGCATGTGTGCTGCAACTATTGAAGCCCATGCACCTAGAGCCTCTGCTCCCAAACAAGAGAAGACACCACAAAGAGAAGCCCATGAATCACAAGTAGAGACTGCTCTCTGCAGCTAGAGAGAAAGCTCACATGCAGCAACAAAAACCCAGTGCAACCAAATTAAAGAAATAAAAACAAGCAAACCAAAACCCAAAAAAGGAGAATTCACATTTTCTCAAGTGTTCATGTCATGCTTTCTAGGGCAGACCACATGCTAGGTCACAAAAAGAGCCTCAATAAATTTAAGAGGATAGACATTATATCAAGCATCTTTTTTTGATCATAATAATATGAAATTAAAGAGCAACATTAAGAAGAAACATGGGAGACAAACACACACACACACACACACACACACACACAGATAGTAAACAACATGCTACTAAAAAGAAACAAAAAGCAATGGGTTGATGACGAAGTCAAAGGAGAAATTAGAAAATGAGACAAAAGAAAATGAAAACACAGTTTTACAACATATGTGGAATGGGATGTACCGAAATCACTTCTAATAGGGAAGTTGATAGAGATAAGGTATTTCTAAAGAATCAAGACATGTCTCAAATAAATGAACTAACCTACCACGTAAAAGACTTATTAAAAAAGAACAAACAAGCCCAAAGTCAACAGATAAAATAATAAAGATCAAAGAGGAAATTTTAAAAATAGAGATAAATTAGAAAAGATCAATAAAAACAGGAGGCATGGTGTTGAAAAGATAAAATTGACAGATCTCTGACCAGGCTCATCTAGAAGAGAGAGGATGCCAATAAACAAAACTATAAATAAAAGAGTGGAAATAACAACTGATACCGCAGAAATATTAAAAAAAATCATAAGAGAATTCTATGAACAGTTATATGTCAACAAATTGGACAACTTAGAAGAAATGAACAAATTCCTAGAAATATACAGCCTGCCAAGACAGTCAAGAAGCAAAAGACAATCACTTAAAGTGAAATAAAATCTGTTAACAAAATAAAACAAAGCAAAAAACCAGTTCCCTGAAAACAGAAGTCCAGGACTGAATGACTTCACCAGGAAATTCTACCAGACAAAGAAGAACTTATACTTATTTTCAAACTATTAAAAAAAAAAAAAAAAAAAACTGAAAAGGAGGAAGCACTTCCAAATTCATTCAATGAGGTCACCGACACCTTGATACCAAAACCAGATGAAGTAACTACAGAAAAAGAATATTACAGGTTTTTTTCTGTAGGCAGGTTATTTACAATCTGAAACTCCAGGGAAGCCCATATCTCAACACAATAAGGACTGTTTATGACAAATCCACAGCCAACATAATATTCAAGAATGAAAACCCAAAAACCTTCCAATTAAAACCTGGAACAAGACAAGAATGCCCACTTCTACCACTTCTATTTAATGTAGTATTGGAAGCCCTATCCACAGCAATCAAATAAAGAAAAGAAATAAAAGTATCCAATATGGAATGGAAGAGATAAAATTGTCATTATTTGGAGACAATATGATAATACATACAGAAAGCTCTAAAGACTCCACACAACAACTACTAGAACTGATAAATTTAACAAGGTAGTAGAATATAAGACTAACATGCAGAAATCTGTTGCATTTCTTTACACTAACAATGAAATATTTGAAAAGGAAAAAAAGAAGAAAAGAATCCCTTTTAAAATTGCATTTAAAAAATACTTAGTGATTTTGGAGCCCAAGAAAATAAAATCTTTCACTCTTTCCATTGTTTCCCCATCTATTTGCCATGGAGTTATGGGACTGTATGTCATCGTTTTAGTTTCTTGAATGTTGAGTTTTAAGCCAGTTTTTTTTTTTTTTTCCCTCTCCTCTTTCATTTTCATCAAGAGGCTCTTCAGTTCCTCTTCACTTTCTGCCATAAGGCTGGTATCATCTGCGTATCTGAGGTTATTGATATTTCTCCAGCAATCTTGATTCCAGCTTGTGCTTCATCCAACCCAGCATTTCTCATGATATACTCTGCATATAAGTTACTATGAAAAAGAGGTTCTCAAAAAATTAAAAATAGAACTACTATATAATCCAACAATCCCTCTTCTGGGTATATAGCTAAAGGAATTGAAGTCAGAATCTCAAAGAAATATCTGCTCTTCCAAGTTCACCGCACAATAGCCAAGACACGGAAGCAATCTCAGTGTTTATTGATAGACGCATGGATGAAGAAAATGTGATGTGTACACAAAATACAATATTATTTGGCCTTAAAAGAAGAAGGATATTTTTCCATTTGTGACAACATGGATGCACTCAGAGGATATTATGTTGAGTAAAACATGCTAAACCCATAAAGACAAATACTGCATGATCCCACTATATGAAGAATCTAGAATAGTCAAACTCATAGAGAGAGAGAGAAGGCTGGTTACTAGGGGTGAGGGGAGGAGTAAATGGAGAGGTATTGGTACAGTGTTTCAGTAATACAAGATGGATAAGTCCTAAAGATCTAATATGTGAAATAGTCCTACAGTTGATAATGCTGTATATGACGCACTCAATAACTTAAAAAGCATAGACACTCATTTTAGACAAAGATTAGAAGAATTACACAAATAAAACTTTATTTCAGTCTAAAAAATAATACTTAGGAATAAACCTGACCAAGGAGGTGAAAGACCTATATGCTGAGAACTATAAAACATTAGTAAGTAAATTAAAGATGATTCAAAGAAGTATAAAAACATCCCATGCTCTTGGATTGGAAGAACTGATATTGTTAAAATGGCTATACTACCCAAACCAATCAATGGATTTAATGTGATCCTTATCAAATTACCCATGTCATTTTCACAAAACTGGAACAAATATCCTAAAATTTAAAAGGCCCTAGAATTGCTACAACAATCCTGAGGAAAAGGAATAAATCTGGAGGCATAACTCTCTCAGACAATGCTACAAAGCTACAGTAATCAAAGCTGCATGGTACTGGCACAAAGACAGACATATGTATCAATGGAACAGAATAGAAAGCCCGGAAATAAACCCACACACCTATGGTCAAGAAATCTTTGACAGAGAAAGCAATAATATACCGTGGAAAAATGACAGTCTGTTTAGCAAGTGGTGTTGGGAAAGCTGGGTGTGCATGCACACCGTCGCTTCAGTTGTGTCTGACCCTGCCAACATATGGACTGCAGCCTGCCAGGCTCCTCTGTCCATGGGATTCTGCAGGCAGGAATACTGGAGTGAGTGGCCATTTCCTTCTCCAGAGGATCTTCCTGACCCCAGAATCAAACACATGACTCATTATGTTTCCTGCATTGGCAGGTGGGTTCTTTACCACTAGTGCCACCTGGCAAGCCCCAGAAAAGCTGGACAACTGCAGGTAGCTCAATGAAATTAGAACATTCCCTCACACTGTATACAAAAGTAAACTAGAAATGGCTTAAAGACTTATGTAAGACATGACACCATAAAACTCTTAGAAGAGAATATTGGCAAAGCATTCTTTGACATCTATTGTAGCAATGTTATCTTAGGTCAGTCTCCCAAGGTAATAGAAATAAAAACAAAAATAAAGAAATGGGAAGTAATTAAGCATAAGTTATTTTCTTTCACAGCAAAGGAAACCATAAACAAAACAAAAAGGCAACTTATAGACTGGGAGAAGATATTTGCAAATGATGTACTGACAAGGGCTTAATTTCCAAAATGCATACAGCTTGTATAACTGAATAAAAAACCCTAACAAGCCAATTGAAAAATGGGCAGAAGACTTAAATAGCCTTTCTCCAAAGAAGACATACAGATGACCAAAAGACACATGAAAAGATGCCCAGCGTCACTAATTATTAGAGAAAAGTGAAGCAAAACCACAATGAAGTATCACCTCACACGAGTCGGAATGTCTATCATCAATATATAATAAATGCTGGAGTGGGAGTGGAGGAAAAAGAATCCTTCTACACGGTTGGCTAGAGTGTAAATTTCCACTATGGAAAACACTATAAGAGTTCTTTAAAAAACTAAAAATAGAACTACCATATGATACAGCAATCCCATTCCTGGGCATATATCCCAAGAAAAACATAATTCTAAAATATCCATGCACCCAAATATTCATAGCAGCACTATTTACAACAACCAAGACATGGAAGCAACCTCAATGTCCATTGACAGATTGGGAGACGAATGGATAGAGAGTGGTGTGTGTATATATATGGCTTCCTGGTGGCTCAGCAGTAAAGAATCTGTCTGCAAATGCAGGGACTTGGGTTCTATCCCTGGATCAGGAAGATCCCCTGGAGGAGGGCATGGCAGCCTACTCCAGTATTCTTTCCTGGAGAAAACCATGGGCAGAGGAGCCTGGCAGGTTATAGTCCATAAGGTCACAAAGAGTTGGACATGGCTGAAGTGACTGAGCATGCACGCATACATATATATATATATATATATATACTATATACATATATCCACTCCCTCTCTATATATATATATATATAAATATATATATATATATAATGGAGTATTAGTCATAAAAAAGAATGAAATATTGCCATCTGCAACAACATGAATGGACCTACAGAATATCAAGCTTAGTGAAATAAATCAGACAAATACAATTTATACATGTAATCTAAAAATTTATACAGATGAATCTATGTACAGGACAGAAGAATACTTACAGATATAGAAACTTCTATGATTACCAAAGGGGAGGGGGTGGGAGGGTCAAATTAGGAATATTGGATTAACAGATAAAAACTAATATACATAAAATAAACAATAAGGATTTACATATAGCATAGGAATTATACTCAAATATCTTACAATAAGCTATGAAAAAATGTAATATGGAATTTAAAAAACCCAAACTGAATCACTATGCTGTACACGTAAAACTAACACAATATTATAAGTCATCTTACTTTAATTAAAACAAACAAACAAAAAAACCCTGAAATGTATGGGTTCACACTGTAATACTTGCAATACAGTTTATGGCATAATTTTGAGGACGATAACATTTTCATATGTCTGTATAACTCCCATTACATAAACTGTGCAGATTTATACTAGGTTTATAATCTTTGTGATGAAGTAAACTTCCCAGACATTATATACATGGAATATTTCAAAACTAATATGTTTTGAACATTTCTCATTCTTAACTCATAAGTTTCTTTTTACCAGATTCTTTAAATAATAAATTAAGAAGCATCAAGGTTGTAATGGGTCACCATTCAAATTCAGTGGAAAAATCTTTTTTACCTTTTTAATCTTTTTTAAGCCATGTATCTATAAATGTACCTTTTTATTATCCAAAGTAACAAAAACAATAACAATTATAATACATGATATGCTCCAGTTGCTAGGTGCTCTGTCTAAATTATTTTGTTTCTCAGAGTACTCCAATGAAATGTTCTTATTCCTAGGTTCTTACTTTACGGAGGAAGAAATTGAGGCTCTGAGAGTTACAGAGCTAAAAAATGGTGGAGTTGGAATTTAAGCCCAGTCACATTTGACTTCAAACTTGTGCTCTTTCTAGCAATGGTTGAGATATTCATGAAAAGCTATTGGTAGATGTTTCTTATTATGTTTCTTATTATTAAAGTTTGTAGTCCTCACAAATTGATTTCATACAACTTTATTTTATTTTCCCCCCAAGTCCTGCCTCAAGGACTCATGAAAACTGATAGAACTCATATTTCTTCTTCCATACTCCCTCATGAAAAATGTAAAAACATATTCATTGTTTTGTAGTGTCAAACAGTTAATTGATACCTAATATATACCAGTGAATTTATTAAGAAATAGGCTTTTCTAGGATCTTCTTTTTTAATATTCAGAGAATGTGAATGAAAAATAGTGACTAAAAAGATTAGTATATTTTTAAGGGTTTCTAAGTATTTCAGTGTTTGAACACACACATATACATTTATATTCAGAGTTAACTATAATTTCATCTTGTTTTTGATATTGTGCAGAAACAGTTTAGGAAAAGCAAAGATCTTAAGGCCCCCAAAGAATAAGGTTGATTCGTCAAAGAGCAACATGTACTATAACTGTGACTGAGAGAAAAGGAAAAAAAAATTTTTTACTAGTACCATATTTTTAACATATCTGTGACTTAGATGTCGAAGTGTTGGGAGTCAGCAATATACTAACTCATTTTTGGGGACCACAACAAATGAAGGCATGTCACCAGAAGCACAGGTGGGGCAGAAGCACCTCCCTCCTCTGGTCTCCTAGCAGGGTCTCTCCCCTTGCAGGGGAGGGTGGAGTTTGCTTGTTGGAGATGCAAAATTCAGAGCAAAGAGGCAGATGCCTGGCACAGGCCGCAAGGACTGGGGCTATAATCCTTGTTCCAGAGCTGGCCAGAAGGCCACCACTGATGTTATGACTTTGCTCTCTGAATGCTCGTTCCTTTCATGTTGTTGTTCAGTAGCTTAAGCCATGTCTGACTCCTTGTGACCCCTTAGGCGGTGGCATGTCAGGCTCCTCTGTCCTCTGCTGTCTCTCAGAGTTTGCTCAAATTCACGTTCATTGGCTCAGTGATGCTCTTTAACCATCTCATCCTCTGCTGCCCCTTCTCCCTCTGCCTCCAATCTTTCCCAGAATAAGTCTTTTCCAATGAGTTATCTCTTCCCACTGAATTCTCCCTTTGTGTTCTCCTGACTAGCTAGCACTGCCACTATGAGTTTATGCTGGGGGTAGTGGTGGGGGACTTCATTCCTGACAGCCCTGGCCACGGTGGGTCTGCTGTCCAGCTTAATGAAGAATGTGTTAATTCTCTACACTAGATGTGTGAAGCAAGGCCCAGAGCAGATTCCTCAGTGCTTGCAGCCTAGGGAAGCCAGGGGAGAAGCTACCTCAGAATAAAGTTTCTAAATTTATGAACTAAAATGTACAGAATTATATAAGAAAACATTTTTTGAAATATAGTTTAAAAATATAAGAATTTTGTGATAAAATAAAAGTATACTTCTTTCATAATGCATTTGAATAGAAAGATCTAGCAGCAGGTAGATAACTACAGCAATTTCAAATTGTGAAGAGTACAGGAATATTTTAATACAGTGTATAATGAAACGTGAGGTAAGAGGATTCTGTTTTCCTTGGTGACAAGATCACATATTCTGATGACACTGTGGTTGGTTGCTGACATTCATAATTGAGGATTTGCTAAACTTCTGTGGGGGGTTGTAAAAAAGATGTAATTTTTTTCTTCTTAACCATGTTCAGAGCTTCTTTGACCTGGAGGATGGCCTGAGTCCTACTGGACACCCTCACACCTGCTGACTGTCCTGACTGGCAGTGTGTGCCTGGCCCACCCTTTTTCATGCAGGCCTGCCCTGTCCTGCTCTGTATACCATTCAATTCCACCCTCTCCCTGGGTAACAGAACTTCTAAAAACCCTTTTTTGATCCACTTTTAAGGCCTGGTTAGAGGCTGGTCAGTTCCTTTCTTGAGCAGATAGGTTCATACCCCACAAATATTAATAATTCCCCTGTTGGGGTCCAGACCACGGCAAATCATTTTGAGTGGGGACCCTGTCCTAGACAGTAGGGACAGTCACTCTGCTCTGGAGCCCACAAGTCACTTGGTTAGCCAAACCACAAGGAGCCCCTGAAACCTAGCTGGTGTCCTCCCACCCCCACCACACCTAAGAGGCACCCTGCAGTCGGTGTGGGGCACCCAGTCTGCAGTGTGGCCCTCACCACAGCCTTCTGTCATTTGGGGCTATGAGCAACCAATTCTGCCTCTCGTCTGCCTTATATTCCCTGGTTCTGATAACAAGCAGGATCCTGTGGGGCTTCTGGGAACAAAAGACTTTCTGTGTCCCCCATTTCTTGATTACAGGAAATAAGCTTCATTTAACCTCCATGACCTTTCCTGAATTTCAGTGGGTAAGTTCAAACAGTTAAGTAGGGGAGGGAGGGGATGTGGAGACAAGGGAGAGAAAATCAAGAAAGAATAGTGCAGCTTTGGGACAGGGTCCCGGTTTTCCCTTAAGGGATACACATAAAAATCTCTTTGAGCTGTTTTGCAGATACTGAAATACCTACCAGATAGGAGAGGTTAATTGTCTGCTGCCCACAAGTACATAGACACTAGACCAGTTGGAACCAGATCATTGGTGATGCTGACTGCCACCTACCTCACCACCAACCAATCAGAAGAATGTCCATGAGCTGATTAAGCCCTCTGTGAACCATTACTATAAAACTCCTCACTACCCCCGCTAGGTGGGGACACACAGTTTTGAGGGCATTAGCCCTCTGTGACTCCCTTTTGTCTGGTAAAGCAATAAAGCAACTCTTTTCTACTTCATCCAAAACTCTGTCTCCAAGATTTAATTCGATGTCAGGGTACAGAAGCTGGATTTGACTTTAATTCCCTCTGTGGCATTTCCTTTCTCTTTTTTCCTTCTCTATTCTTTTGTTTGTTTGGCTTTCCCAGGAGCTCATTATCTTCTAACAATTCACTAGAATGTCTCACCTACCTTTGAATGAAAAGTCCATGAAGGAAGACGTTCATCAGTTTTGTTTTCTGCTGTGTCCCAAGCAGCTGTGTCACCCTGGGAAATGAGAATTTTGAAGTGCAACTTGTGAAGTCATTTGTATCAGGGAAAATCATTGCTGAGGCCTTGCATTGCCTCTGATTCTGCTGCCACAGACACTTCCACATGCTGCCAGATTACATCCTAAAGTCCGCTAAATACTCTTGCTCCTTCTACCCAAAAATATGTGTAATATTTTTCTCACATGCCTTTCAGTAATAGGTGACATTCCTCTTTCTAGGTTTTGACAATCTGACAAGAGTAATTTGTCTAGATACTACTTTAATTACATTTCCCTGATTACTGGTAAGTTTGAGCACCTTTTATTTGTTGGCTACCTGCATATTTTTCAGTGAAATATCTGTTAATAAACTTTACTCATTTTTCTATTGAGTTTATTTTGACAATTCTTAAGAGCTCTCTCAGGGTTATGTTAATCCTTTGTGTGTTATACTGAAAATAGTTTCTCCATATCTATTGTTTTTCTACTGACTTTAGATATGATATCCTTTGTAACTCAAAAGTTTATTTTTTAAAATACTATTCAAACATTTTCTTTATAGCTCCAGAATTCTCTGACTTGATTAAGAGCTCTTCCATCATCTTTAGATTGCACAACTAGTTTCCATGACCTGGCTTTAAGATATTTACTAATTTATATTTATCTTGAATAATTCTGGATTTTATTTTAATATATTTAGTACATATCAGATCAAAGGCTTTGAAATTTTTATATACTATGTGAAAATTTATTATTGTATTTTCTCTTCATCTAGGAATTTGATATTTTTTCCCTAGGCATTTAAGTATTATTTTAACATCATTAAGGTTTTATACCTTCTGAGACTAAAGTCCTGGACCTTTCTCACCAAATTTAATCTAAGTATTTTGTGATTTTTTTGATCACAATTGTGAGTGGAATTTTTCAAGTTTCTACATATATGTAGATTTTGCTAGTGTAACAAGATCTGCAATCAATGCAAAGAAATAGAGGAAAACAATAGAATGGGAAAGACTAGAGATCTCTTCAAGAAAATTAGAGATACCAAGGGAACATTTCATGCAAAGAAGGGCTCAATAAAGGTCAGAAATGGTATGGACCTAACAGAAGCAGAAGATATTAAGAAGAGGTGGCAAGAATACACAGAAGAACTGTACAAAAAAGATCTTCACAACCCAGGTAATCACGATGGTGGGATCACTCACCTAGAGCCAGGCATCCTGGATGTGAAGTCAAGTGGGCCTTAGGAAGCATCACTATGAACAAAGCTAGTGGAGGTGATGGAATTTCAGTTGAGCTATTTCAAATCCTAAACGATGATGCTGTGAAAAGTGCTGCACTCAATACGTCAGCAAATTTGGAAAACTCAGCAGTGGGCACAGGACTGGAAAAGGTCAGTTTTCATTCCAATTCCAAAGAAAGGCAATGCCAAAGAATGTTCAAACTACCATACAATTGCCCTCATCTCACACGCTAGTAAAGTAATGGTCAAAATTCTCCAAGCCAGGCTTTAGCAATATGTGAACTGTGAACTTCCAGATGTTCAAGCTGGTTTCAGAAAAGGAAGAGGAACCAGAGATCAAATTGCCAACATCCTCTGGATCATCGGAAAAGCAAGAGAATTCCAGAAAAACATCTATTTCTGCTTTATTGACTATGTCAACACCTTTGACTGTGTGGATCACAATAAACTGGAAAATTCTTCAAGAGATGGGAATACCAGACCACCTGACCTGCCTCTTGAGAAACCTATATGCAGGTCAGGAAGCAACAGTTACAATTGGACATGGAACAACAGACTGGTTCCAAATAGGAAAAGGATTACATCAAGGCTGTATATTGTCACCATGCTTATTTAACTTATATGCAGAGTACATCATGAGAAACACTGGGCTGGAAGAAGCACATGCTGGAATCAAGATTGCTGGGAGAAATATCAGTAACCTCAGACATGCAGATGACATCACCCTTATGGCAGAAAGTGAAGAACTAAAGAGCCTCTTGATGAAAGTGAAAGAGGAGAGTGAAAAAGTTGGCTTAAAGCTCAAAATTCAGAAAACTAAGATCATGACATCCGGTCCCATCATTTCCTGGGAAATAGATGGGGAAACAGTGGAAACAGTGGCTGACTTTATTTTCTTGGGCTCCAAAATCACTGCAGATGGTGACTGCAGCCATGAAATTAAAAGACACTTACTCCTTGGAAGGAAAGTAATGACCAACCTAGACAGCATATTGAAAAGCAGAGACATTGCTTTGGCAACAAAGGTCCGTCTAGTCAAGGCTATGATTTTTCCAGTAGTCATGTATGGATGTGAGAGTTGGTCTATAAAGAAAGCTGAGTGTGGAGGAATTGATGCTTTTGAACTGTGGTTGTAGAGAAGACTCTTGAGAATCTCTTGGACTACAAGGAGATCTAACCAGTTCATCCTAAAGGAAATCAGTCCTTGGTGTTCATTGGAAGGACTGATGTTGAAGCTGAAACTCCAATACTTTGGCCACCTGATGTGAAAAGCTGACTCATTTGAAAAGACCCTGATTCTGGGAAAGATTGAGGGCAGGAGGAGAAGGGGACGACAGAGACTGAGATGATTGGATCGTATCACCGACTCCATAGACATGGATTTGGGTGAATTGTGGGAGTTGTTGATGGACAGGGAGGCCTCACATGCTGTGGTTCATGGGGTCACAAAGAGTCGGACATGACAGAGCAACTGAACTGGAAAAAGATATTAAAATAGAAGTTCCAGTTGAAAACCAAGAAGATAGGAATGACACCTTATAGTGAGGTCACCGGGATTTACAAAGCAGTGCTTCTAATCATCTGGTGACTCAAATTTCTCATGTCATTGAGGGTGTAAGAAGCCCATAGAACTTTTCCCTTCAGGCTTCCACCTTAAATCAAGAGAAAGGAGTGTGGGATGCATCTTGGAGATCTTTTTGTGTATTCCTGAAATTTGAGGTGGGGACCTGGTGAGCATACTCCAGCCTGGAAAGTCTAAGTGGTGCTGTGCTGACGCGGGAGCAGGTGAGAGCCTGGCTGTTGATCAGGATGAGGCAGGCTCCCATGGTTCGCAGAGTGTGCACATGTTTCCCTGATGTGGGTCTTGTAGAACACACACTGAGATGTTTGTCTTCAGTCCTGACTAAAAGAAGTACTTCAAGGGGTAAGAACTCTGAGGGGGAGGACTGGAGATATCACTAAATTGCTAGAGGATAAACAAGCAAGAACTTCTTCAGGACAAAAATAATTGCAAGTGAGAGATTAACAGCAATGGGGTCTCCAAGGAGCCCGTTGAAGTGCCGCACAAGACAAGGTTGGTTTAATATCTGCCCAATCCTGAGATCAGCAAAGCTAAATCAACTGGACCTTATCAGTTGAGGGGTTTTCAGAGAGGGGTTTTCCTGTCTCCTCACCCTCCCTGAGCTCCATGCCCCACAGTCAGTGGAACAGGGAAGGATTTGTGGTTCTATTTACTCTGACTATACAGTTTCTATTCAACTTGGTCCCAAATGAGGGAGTAAAAAGTTTAAAGCAGATAGAATATCTGCCAATCCTCATAAAATGGACAACCTAGTTATCAAGTGGAACTGATGTTTTGTGACCCAGGAAAGATCATGTCTAAATTTTCATTTGTGGGAAAAAAGAACTAATCACTGAGTAAATTTAAAAGAAGAATGGAGGACCACGTAAAGTAGCTTTTCACTCATGCTTTTGTGAACGGGTGCACTGGGAAGACCCAGAGGGATCGGGTGGAGAGGGAGGTGGGAGGGGGGATCGGGATGGGGAATACATGTAAAACTGCTGATTTTCAATTTTTGTCTTGGAACTAGTGATGACACCAGATTTTCTCATTTAAATAATACCAACAAGAAATTGATTTGTACCTTCTTTTCTATATTGATTACTTGCACTTGCTTGGATCATTAAAGACAATGGTGAATAATGATAGTAACAGTAGATATCTGTAGGGAAAGAGCAAATTAGCCAAGATGGTGTGCTCAGGCTCTCTCACCCCACGGTCTCTTGCTTTTGCCCTAGGTTTTGTAAACAGTGATTATGTAACAGCTGAGATCACATACAGCACTGTGCATGTGCATCATGGGGTACCTGGTTGGACATGGGCTACTTCTGTTATATGAGCTCCACCTAAAATTGTGGCAGCATTACTGCTATGTCACAGCTCTGTCCGTTGGGTCAGCCATGGAGAAGAGAATACAGCATGTCTGCTGCTATGGTCAGCCGCGAGAGAATACTGTTATGGCCGCTGTGCCAGTCGGAAGCGAGTTTGTGTTAGGTGATGCTATGGCTGCTGCTATGGCTACTGCATCAGCCAGGAGAGATTGAATGTGTCTGCCGTCCCTAAGGCTTTTTCCAGCTTTCCCACTCACACCTTGTCTACCCTGAGTTCAGCAAACAGTGCGAGAAGGAGGAGCATCCTTGTCAGGCTCTGAGTTTAAGAAGTTTTAGTGTTTCTCGATTAAGAATAATATTTATATATGCTTTTTGTTTTAGGTTAAGCTTCATTAAATTTTAGTATTTTTATCCTATTTTTGGTTTCTATTTCTACATGCTAATGTTCATGTAAACAATAAGACAAAGCACATCTGTTGAATTTGATCAAATGCCTTATGTGACTATTAAATGACATTTTGGCATGTATCCGTTATTATGATCATAAAAGTTACCTTTAGTTTATTTATTTATCTTTGAATTATATTGATAAATTTCCTGCTATTGAGTAACCTTTGTATTGTTAGAACATTTCCAACTTAGTCATAATATATAATATTTTGGTACATTATAGGATTGTTTCAGCTAATATTTAGATTTTTTCTTTTTTCTTTTTTTTTTTTTTGCCTTTAAAGTCTGATTGGTCTTTAAGTTTCTTTTATTGTACTAATGTCATACTAGCTTAATAAAGTGAATTTGGAAGCATTCACCTTTTTCTATGATTTGGAATAATGTAAGCCTCAAATATTCTGTTCTTGATAGATAAGATAGAATACCTATAAGAACATATCATTGAGGTGACTTTTAATATAGTAAATATTGAATTATCTCCTAGATGCTAATATAGTAATCAAAAGATTATTTTTCACCTATTAGGCCATTTGGATAATTATGGTTTGATGGAATGAACAACAGGCATTTTCTCTAAGTTTTAAAGATTGTTTGCAAAGGAGTGTGCATATTTTATTCTTAAAAAAAATTTCTTCTTTATTGGAACTTCCCTGGTGGTCCAGTGTTTAAGATTCTGCCTTCCAATGCAGGGGATTTGGTTTGATTCCTGGTCGGGGAACTGAGGTCCCACATACCATAAGGACAACAAGCCCGAGGGCTGCAATTACTGAAGCCTGCAAGATCTAGAGCCTGTGCTCCACAACTAGAGAAGCCCATGCTCTGCAATAAGATAAAGGCTTGTGCACTGTGACAAAGACCCTGTGAAGCCAAAAATAATTTCTTCTTTATTTATTATTGAAAGGTTGTTGCTGAACGATAAGACGCAGGATTCTTGGCCTCCAGAGGAGACAAATTCAATCCGGGGCCAGAGACGAGGCTGGATCGCTCAGAGCTTTGTGTAATAAAGTTTTATTAAAGTATAAAGGAGATAGAGAAAGCTTCTGACATAGGCATCAGAAGGGGACAAAAGAGTACCCCCCTCCTAGTCTTTAGCTGTATGTTATAAAGTCACTCACAGTCTGTTAATGAAAAGAAAGGAATGCCATAAAATTTAGAATGGCACCAGATAATTCATCCCAGGCCATAAAACGATTGACTTGAATCTTGTAGAAGGGCAGAATACCAACAAATAGTTCCGTTTACATAGATTAGGGGAACAATACCTGAGTAAGTAAGTTAGGCCGTTTGGCGGAACCAACTTGAAGATAGAGTCTGGGGTTCATTAACATAGCTTAAGACAACATTTCCATAAGAAAAAGAAATGTATTGGTTAACTCAAGGTTTGAGAGTAGTTAGCTTTAGGTGAGACCAGGTGTCATGGCAACACAGCATGTTAAGAGAAACCTCCTTTTAAATTTGTATAGAGAGGAATCGGGTGGAGAGGGAGGTGAGAGGGGGGATCGGGATGGGGAATACGTGTAAATCTATGGCTGATTCTTATCAATGTATGACAAAACCCACTGAAATGTTGTGAAGTAATTAGCCTCCAACTAATAAAAAAAAAAAAAAAAAAGGAAAAAAAAATTTGTATAGAGAAGGAAAAACAGATCGCTGGTTTGTTACTTCCTGCCGCTTAAGAGAGATAAAAATGTCTGGCATTTGCAGCCTCTTTCCTCCGTTTGGAGACCCCTGGCCTTCCTGCCTGTTACCCTCTCATTATCATGCTTGATACATAAGGAAGAAATCACAATGAATAGCTAAATCTACTCTGCTGATGTGTACCCAGAACTAAGTATTCTATTTTCATGAAGTTGCCTACCAATCTTAGAATTCATATCTCATGTGATGGATTGGAGTTAGAAACAAAGGAAGATGACTTGTCTGAATCCCTTTTCCCTTCCATTTCTAATACAAATATAACTAATAATAAGGACATGACTTAGCAACTGAAGAACAACAACAAAAAAATAAAGACAATTTAAAAATCATCGAGGGACATAAAATATATCTCTAGTAAGAAGAAATACAAATGATGTTCTTGAATAGGAAGTTTTAATATGCTAGACTCATCTATTCCCACTAAATTGTTTTATCAATCTATTGTGATTTTAATGAAATATATGCAGGCATATGTTAAGACTCCAGCAAAAAAAAAAAAAAAAATCTGGAAGGTTTTAAATTTAAGAATGGATTTTTAGATTAGTGAAAAAAAGGATTATTTAATAAGTGGTGTGATAAACTGATGGGCTTCCCAGGTCGTTCAGTGGCAAAGGATCTGGCTGCAAATACAAGAGAGGCAAGAAACGCGAGTTTGATTACTGGTTTGGGAAGATCTCCTGGAGGAGGAAATGTCAACCTACTCCAGCATTCTTGCCTGGAAAATTCCATGGACAGAGGAGCCTGGTGGGCTGCAGTCATGGGGTCCCAAAGAGAAGGACACAACTGAGCTATTGAGCATGCATGCACATGATAAACTAATAAATAGAGGCAGATGACTTCAGTTCAGTTCAGTCACTCAGTCTTTGTGACCCCATGGACTGCAGCATGCCACGCTTCCCTGGCCATCACCAACTCCTGGAGCTTACTCAAACTCATGTCCATCGAGTCGATGATGCCATCCAACCATCTCATCCTCTGTCGTCCTCTTCTCCTCCTTCCTTTGATCTTTTCCAGCATCAGGGTCTTTTCCAATGAGTCAGCTCTTCACATCAAGTGGCCAAAGTATTGGAGTTTCATCTTCAGCATCAGTCCTTCCAATGAATACTCAGGACTGATTTCCTTTAGGATAGACTGGTTGGCTCTCCTTGCAGTCCAAGGGACTCTCAAGAGTCTTCTCCAACACCACAGTTCAAAAGCATCAATTCTTCGGCACTCAGCTTTCTTTATAGTTCAAATCTTACATCCATACATGACTACTGGAAAAACCATAGCCTTGACTAGACAGACCATTGCTGGCAAAGTAATGTCTCTGCTTTTTAATACGCTGTCTAGATTGGTCATAGCTTTTCTTCCAAGGAACAAGCATCTAATTTCATGGCTGCAGTCACAACCTGCAGTGCTTTTGGAACCCCCCAAAAATAAAGTTTCTCACTGTTTCCATTATTTCCCCATCTATTTGCCATGAAGTGATGGGACCAGATGCCAAGATCTTAGTTTTCTGAATGTTGACTTTTAAGCCAACTTTTTCATTCTTCTCTTTCACTTTAATCAAGAGGCTCTTTAGTTCCTCTTCACTTTCAGCCATGAGGGTGGTGTTGTCTTCATATCTGAGGTTATTGATATTTATCCTGGCAATCTTGATTCCACCTTGTGCTTCATCCAGCCCAGCATTTCACATGGTGTACTCTGCATGTAAGTTAAATAAGCAGGGTGACAATACACAGCCTTGATGTACTCCTTTACTGATCTGGAACCAGTCTGTTGTCCCATGTACAATTCTAACTGTTGCCTCTTGACCTTCATACAGATTTTTCAGGAGGCAGGTCAGGTGGTCTGGTATTCCCATTTCTTTCAGAATTTTCCACAGTTTGTTGTGATCCACACAGTCCAAGGCTTTTTCATAGTCAATAAAGCAGAAGTAGATGTTTTTTGGGAATGCTCTTGCTTTTTCAATGATCCAACGAATGTTGGCAATTTAATCTCTGGTTCCTCTGTAAATCCAGCTTGAACATCTGGAAGTTCACAGTTCACGTATTGCTGAAGCCTAGCTTGGAGAATTTTGACCATTACTTTGCTAGCATGTGAGATGAGTGCAATTGTGCAATAGTTTGAGCCTTCTTTGGCATTGCCTTTCTTTGGAATTTGAATGAAAACTGACCTTTTCCAGTCCTGTGGCCACTGCTGAGTTTTCAAAATTTGCTGGCATATTGAGTGCAGCACTTTTACAGCATCATCTTTTAGGATTTGAAATACCTCAACTGGACTTCCATCACCTCCACTAACTTTGTTGGTAGTGATGCTTTCTGATGCCTAGTTGACTTCACATTCTAACATGTCTGGCTCTAGGTGAGTGATCACACCGTCGTGGTTATCTGTGTCATGAAAAATTCTTCTTCTTCTTCTTTTTTTTTTTTTGTATGCTGCTGCTAAGTCGCTTCAGTTCCATCTGACTTTGTGCAACCCCATAGACAGAAGCCCACCAGGCTCCTCCGTCTCTGGGATTCTCCAGGCAAGAACACTGGAGTGGGTTGCCATTTTTCTGTGTATTCTTGCCACCTCTTCTTAATATCTTCTGCTTTGTTAGGTCCATACCTTTTCTGTTCTTTATTTTGCCCATCTTTGCATTAAATGCTCTCCTGGTATCTCTAATTTTCTTGAAGAGGTCTCTAGTCTTTTCCATTCTATTGTTTTCCTCTATTTCTTTGCATTGATCACTGAGGAAGGCTTTCATATCTCTCCTTGCTATTCTTTGGAACTCTGCATTCAAATGGGTATATCTTTCCTTTTTTCCTTTGCCTTTAGCTTCTCTTCTTTTCTAAGCTATTTTTAAGGCCTCCTCAGACAACCATTTTGTGTTTTTGCATTTCTTTTTCTTGGGGATGGTCTTGGTCATTGCCTCCTGTACAATGTCATGAACCTCTGTCCATGGTTCTTCAGGCACTCTGTCTCTCAGACTTAAGCCCTTGAGTCTATTTGTCACTTCCACTGTATAATTGTAAGGGGTTTGATTTAGGTCATATCAGAATGGTCTAGCGATTTTCCCTACTTTCTTCAATTTCAGTTTGAAACTGAGCTATTGAACATGCATGCACATGATAAACTAATAAATAAAGGCAGATTCCTTAACTTACTCCATATCCCAAGTAAACTCCAGCCAGTTTAAAAACTAAATTTAAAAATTAAACCATAACAGCTTTAGAAATACAAACTATGGGCCAATCTATTTGAAGTCTTCCTAAGCTTGACATAGTAAATTGAAGCAGAAAGAAAGAGTGATACATTCAGCTACTTAAAACTCAAAATCTTTATGCACCAAATGTGGAAAAATAAAATCAAAAGACAACTGGATTTCACTTTGTGGGTATACCATATTTAGGTTATCTGTTTTTCTGTTGATGTATTTTTATTTGCTTCCATTTTCTTTTGCTATTATAAATGATTCTGCTATGAATAATCCTACGTAGGTTTCCGTAGGGATATAGATTTTCATGTTTCTTGGTTATATACTAGAAGTGAAATTGCTTAATGTTGTCATTTAACATTTTGAGAGACTGCCAAATGGTTTTCCAAATTGGCTGCACAATTATGAAATCCTACCAACAATGTGCAAAGTACTGACACATACAGCAACCTGGATGAACTTCAAGGGCACTATACCAAGTGGAAAAAGCCAGTCCAAAAAGGCCATAAATTATGCTGAAACCATGTATAAGCCCTTGTGTCCTTGTCTTTTGAAGTAAACTGCTGAGTCAAGAGTTAATGATTGGGAAATAAGAAGATGTAGAAGCAAAGAATAGTTGTTGGGCTAGGGAACTGGTAACAATTTAGACTATCATTCTGCCATATAACAGAATCACCAAACTCCCAGTTCCCTGAAAAATATGGATAAGGGCCTGACACACACTCTGAAGTTGTGTTTAATAGGAAGCAGACCCCGCTCTAGATGAAAACTACTGACCACAAGAACATAGACCTTAGACTGGTTGAAACCAGAAAGCTGATGATGCTTGAAACTTTACCTTGATGCTAACCAATCCAAGAATCGTCTGCTAGATGATCATGCTCTGCTCCTTGAACACTGTAAAACTCCTCCTTCTTCCCTCCAGGGTAGGCCACGTGGTCCTCAGGACATTAGCCCACTGTGACCCCCTTTGCCTGGCAAAGCAATAAAAACTACTCCTTTTTTACTTCACCCAAAACTGTATATTAGAGTTTCTATTCAACACTGGAGGACAGAGGCTGAGTTTTGGCAATAATATGATTCAACTTATATTTAAGTGTCTGGTATAAGCAAATCCATACAAACAGAAAGTTGATAAGTGGTTGCCAAGGGCTGAGCCAGGTGAGTAATGAGGAGTGAAAGCTAATTCTTTCACTAAATTGTTGGTACAGGATTCTTCTAAGGATGACAAAAATGTCCTGAAATTAGAAAGCAATACAATTAGCGAAATTAGTAGTGGCTACACTGGTACATTTTATTTATTTATTTATTTTTTTTACACTGGTACATTTTAAAAGGGTTAGAGGGTTAGGGTTAGGAGCAATTTCATCTCAATATAGTTGCTACTAAAAAAAAAAAAAGACAAATGGACAGGAGAGAAAATTCCTTTTATCGTAATACACACTACAGTCGCAATGCACTTTTCCTTGTTACAAAGAGCTGGTTCTAAATGAAAGGCAAGGGAGGGACAGGCCATCCAGCAGCCCAACCATCTCCACTGCTCTCCCCACACCTCCTCCGACTCCACAAAGGTTTCCCTGCTGCCAGGGTGCTGGGGCGTGCGGGTGGGGGAGGCAGTGGGGGAGATGGGGAGGGGGCGGGAAGCAGAAAGGAGGAGGGGTGGGGCTGTGGACTGTGGGTGGGGGGCGTGCAGGCTGGTGAGTGCATGCATGAGTGCTAAGTCCCCTCAGTCCTGTCCAACTCTTTGCAGCCCTATCGACTGTAGCCCGCCAGGCTCCTATGTCCATGGGATTCTCCAGGCAAGACGACAAGTGGGTTGCCATGCCCTCCTCCAAGCTATCTTCCCCACCCAGGAGTCAAACCTCTGTCTCCTGCAGCTCCTGCATTACAGAGGGATTCTTTATTACTGAGCCACCAGGAAACCCTGGGCCTGGGGAGGGAAACACTCATTTGCAGCTTTTGCTGATTTTCAGACTGTAACTATTCCTACCTGATTGGTTTTAAGCCACTGTTGACAACCTCAGCTTGAACACACACACTGCAGGCAAGTGAGGCTGGGCACAAAATCTGATTTACTGGGAAATACAAATACAAATAGCTCAACCTCACCTATAGGTAAATATGAATCCAAACTGGTGAGAGCAACTTTTTAATCTCAAGTGATTAAAATATTTTTAGAAAGCCTGTCTCATGTTTTGGTGGGAGCATTAATTGTTTAAAGGGCAGTTTGGTAAAGCCTTTCAAAATTAAATGCAAGCATACTATTTGACCCAGTAATTCCACTAATAGAGAACTTCCTTCCGCTGATGATTTTCCAGAGAAAGAGAAATTCTGTATGCTCTTGGGGGAACATAAGATGTAACAATTTTGTCTTTAGCAAGAAGAATATAAAACCACTAAGAAAATGAGAAAAATAAAAATGGATAAAAGATTCACATAAACTTATTGGCAAATAACAAAGGCCCTAATTATTATTATTATTATTTTTCATTTATTTTTATTAGTTGGAGGCCAATTAGTTTACAATATTGTAGTGGTTTTTGCCATACATTGACATGAATCAGCTGTGGATTTAAATGTGTCCCCCATCCTGATTCCCCCTCCCATCCCCCTCCCTATCCCATCCCTCTGGGTCTTCCCAGTGCACTAGCCCTGAGCACTTGTCTCGTGCATCCAACCTGGGCTGGTGATCTGTTTCATATTTGATAATATACATGTTTCAGTGCTATTCTCTCAGATCATCCCACCCTCGCCTTCTCCCACAGAGGCCAAAAGTCTGTTCTATACCTCTGTGTCTCTTTTTCTGTCCTGCATGTAGTGTTATTGTTACCATCGTTTAAAATTCCATATATATGCGTTAATATACTGTATTGGTGTTTATCTTTCCGGCTTATTTCACTCTGTATAATGGGCTCCAGTTTCATCCATCTCATTAGAACTGATTCAAATGTATTCTTTTTAATGGTTGAGTAGTATTCCAATGTGTATATGTACCACAGCTTCCTTATCCATTCATCTGCTGATGGGCATCTAGGTTGCTTCCATGTCCTGGCTATTATAAACAGTGCTGGGATGAACATTGGGGGTGCACGTGTCTCTTTCAGATCTGGTTTCCTTGGTGTGTATGCCCAGGAGTGGGATTGCTGGGTCATATGGCAGTTCTATTTCCAGTTTTCTAAGGAATCTCCACACTGTTCTCCATAGTGGCTGTATTAGTTTGCTTTCCCACCAACAGTGTAAGAGGGTTCCCTTTTCTCCACACCCTCTCCAGCATTTATTGCTTGTTGACTTTTGGATAGCAGCCATTCTGACTGGCGTGTAGTGGTACCTCATTGTGGTTTTGATTTGCATTTCCCTGATAATGAGTGATGTTGAGCATCTTTTCATGTGTTTGTTAGCCATCTGTATGTCTTCTTTGGAGAAATGTCTGCTTAGTTCTTTGGCCCATTTTTTGATTGGGTCATTTATGTTTCTGGAATTGAGCTGCAGGAGTTGCTTGTATATTTTTGAGATTAATCCTTTGTCTATTGCTTCATTTGCTATTATTATTATTATTATATCTGAGGGCTGTGTTTTCACCTTGCTTATAGGTTCCTTTGTTGTGCAAAAGCTTTTGAGTTTAATTAGGTCCCATCTGTTTATTTTTGCTTTTATTTCCAATATTCTGGGAGGTGGGTCATAGAGGATCTTGCTGTGATTTATGTCAGAGAGTGTTTTGCCTGTGTTCTCCTCTAGGAGTTTTATAGTTTCTGGTCTTACATTTATATCTTTAATCCATTTTGAGTTTATTTTTGTGTATGGTGTTAGAAAGTGTTCTAGTTTCATTCTTTTACAAGTGGTTGATCAGTTTTCCCAGCACCACTTGTTAAAGAGGTTGTCTTTTTTCCATTGTATATTCTTTCCTCTTTTTTCAAAGATAAGGTGTCCATAGGTACGTGGATTTATCTCTGGCAAAGGCCCTAATTAGGAGCATGAAATTTAATTTATGAAAAATTAGATGTTTGTTTAATGTTGGAGATGGGAGTGGCTACCCACTCCAGTATTCTGGCCTGGAGATTTCCTTGGACTGTATAGTCCATGGGGTCGCAAAGAGCCAGAAACGACTGAGCAACTTTCACTTCACTTAATGTAGGAACAAGAAAGAAAAAATTGAACTGTACAGAAATAAACATATTGTCTATCTGAAATTAGGGCTAAACAATGGCAAGTCATTGTTCTTAAAAAATAAGGGAGGAAATATAAAATCTATTTTCCTATCTAAATCATGTCTATCATTACTGTGGGGAGTAAGCTATAATTATGGTAGAAGGAAGATTTTCAAAAGTGCAGGGGAAGAAGCAGATCCATTGGGCTGTCTGTCACTTGGGGAATGAAACATGTCTCAGAAAAGCACAAATCTCTCTCATAGGGCACGAATTTAATACATTCATTCAGCAAATATCCGATACTCTACTAACACAGTACAGGAAAATCATAGCACCTAATAACTCCAAGGGACACAGAGACGAGGAAGATGTAGTCCTTTGCTGTAACTCAACTTGTTTCTCTCTTTCTTTTTTATGGAAAGAATTTCTTGCTCTTTTCATGAAACCCCTATTTTTCCAAACAGTAAATTTGAGAGTAAGGGCTGCATTTATTTTGTATTTCCTATGGCATCTGATTCTATGGCAATCCATCAAGTTATTTCATTCCAGTACAGTTGTTCAGTCATAAAGATTTGCAGATGTACAGATTTGCTACATGGGCAAATCTTCAATAGTTGACCTGAAATGATGCAGGTTATGTGTTCTGAACAAGATGCAAGAAAGGGAGAATATATAAAAATCATGCTATGCTCAGTGGTGTCAGAGTCTTTGCAACCCCATGGACTGTAGCCCGCCAGGCTCCTCTGTCTATGGGGATTCTCCCAGGCAAGAATATTTAAATGGGTTGCCATTCCCTTCTCCAGGGGATCTTCCCAATACAGGGATCAAACCCTGGTCTCCTCCATTGCAGGCAGATTCTTTTTTACCACCTGAGCCACCGGGGAAGCCCATAAAATTATTACAATAAAATGTAAGGGATTTGCAAATGGCATTCTACCTTCTGAATAGGCAAAGATTGAAATTTTAGAAAGCTAGTTTTTCTTGTATTTAACTTTCTGTTTAACTGTAACTCAGATAAGCTTACAAATCGAAATTGTACAGCTCACCTAGTGAGCTCATTGCTTCTGTGTAATCATCATTCAAGGTAAGAACTGCTAGATCATGTTTATTATTGTTTTGTTTAGGATTTTGCTTCAACATTCAGGTCTGCCCTTCACTTATTTTTATTGTCAAGTTTAATATCTAAATTGCACTTGCCTCCTGGGAGAGTTTTCCCTCTTGCTTTATTCATGTGAAGAGTCCATGTAAGACTGGTGCTATTTTTTTCCTTAAATAGTGAGTTTGTCAGTGAAGGTACATGAGTTTTGCATTTTCTCAGTGGAAAGATTTTTAATTAGGAATTTATTACAAGGCAATTCATGTTTGTTATTTTTCTAGTTTTAATTGTGTTTTACTAAAATTATATGCATTTTATATACTTTTTCAACTGTATTGACATGAAATGGTTCATTATATTCTCTTAGTAAGTCTCTGGATGATTCGAAGTGATATCTATGTCTTGCTGATTTTTAAAAAAAATTCTCTGTATGATCATTTAAGTATCTGTGTAATAGCTGCGTCTAGTTCTGATGCTTGTTTCAGACTGTTTTCTTTCTTTACTCTTTATCTTCTTTTTAAAAAATGAATTCTTTTAACATGCCTTGTCATTTTTTGTTGAAAGCTGGACACTATGTGTCACATACTAGGATATAAAGTTTTGTACTAATCTGACTTGGAGGTGGGCTTTATCTAATGTTTGCTGAAGCTGTAGCTGCCAGAGGCTTCCAATTCCTCTAATGCCTGTGACTTTGTCTTCTGTTGACTGTGATTCTCCCCAAGGAGAGCACATCTTGGTGGTGACCCACTGATTCTACCCTGGAGCTCAGGTATGTGGTGATGAGTGTGGATGGAACAGTCTTGTGGTCTCATGATTACCTCCAAGTCTTTCAGGGGGAGGCTGTTTCAGGAGTAATATTTCTAAGGTTCATTTTCCTCCTCGAATTAAACAGAAAGGCTGGCGAGGGGGAAGTGGGAAACATGCCACCTCTGAGGTGAGATAAGGCCCTGGAGAAGCCTTTTGCTCTGGAAAGCAGACTGTGGTGGTCTCTGCGACACCTTGCTCTCCATAGTGCCTCTCTGTTGCCTCTCTGACCACATCTTCTCCATTCCTTTGCTCCTTTTTCTTCTCTACCTAAATTTCAAATGCTATTGTTCCCAGGATGTAGCTTTCTCTTCATTATCTTCATAAGTGATTTATGTATTTTCATGAATTTAAAACTATGTACTAACAACCCCCAACTTCATTTCTGTTTCATTTGAAGGTAAAATGAAATATCCAACTGCCTCCTTGAAATCTCCACTCACACATTCTACAGGCATTGGAAGCAAAACTACAGTATTTTCAAATCAAGTGTTTTCTTTTTTTTGTCTCACATTTCAGTAAACCATTTTATTATCTAAGTTGCCCAAACATCTGAGAGCCATATTTTATCCCTTATCCTCCTCATCTCTGACATAGGCTGTTGGTGAGTCATAGAATCTATTGCTAAATAAGACTTGACCTTGGCCAAATTTTCCCCACTGCCATCAGACAACATCGCTGCTTCCGTGGACTGCCTCCACTTCCTGTGCCTTGCTTCTGTGCCTCCCTCTCCAACAGAGAAACCCACGTGATATTCTCCAAACATGAACACTGAAGAAAATCCACTCATCATCCTGACCCACAAAGGCCTGAATGACATGGCCTCTGCTTACTTCTCTAAAGCCACATATGCTGCCCTTGCCTTGGCTTTTAGACTCTAACTTCATCACTTCCCTCACCAACCCTATCTGAGTAGGTCACACCCTGTTATTTATTGCTGTGTCATCTGTTTATTTCCAACATAGCACCTATCCCAGTTTGGAATCTGACATTTATTTACTTGTTTTTGCCCATCTCCTTTTTAGATGTTATACCTCATGGAGGAAAGAAGATTATATTTGTTTATTTATCAAATTTTATTGATACTAAGCCTGGCACATAATAAGTTATTTTTTTTAACTATAATTTGATATAAATTTTTAATTTTTATTTTTTCATTTATTTTTATTAGTTGGAGGCTAATTACTTTACAATATTGTAGTGATTTTTGCCATACATTGACATGAATCAGCTATGGATTTACATGTGTTCCCCATCCCGATCCCCCCTCCCACTTCCCTCCCCATCCCATCCCTCTAGGTCTTCCCAGTGCACCAGCCCTGAGCACTTGTCTCATGCATCCAACCTGGGCTGGTGATCTGTTTCACCCTTGATACATAATAAGTTCTTAATTAGCATTTGTTAAATGAATAAATTATAGAGTTTTCTTATAATTAAAATAACATAGTTAAACCTTATTTATTATCTCATAGCTTGCCAGATAATTTCTAATGTTAAAAAAGTAAAGCATATTAATGCCAAATTTAATACATTTCTGTGCCAATGGAATGAACTATCATTGATAATGAATACATCTCAAATACCTAGGCTTGTTCAGATAACATCTTAATTACATGATGAGATTTGATCAATGGTTCACAATTTTATACTTGAGGTATTTTTCTTAAGAAGGCAGTTCTTATTTCAGTTTCTGTTAAAATAATGAGTCACTTCTATGAGTAGATTTTGCTTTAAACACTATGTAACTGGATTAGTGTGTTTGAGGCATCTTCATAGGATTCAGAGTACGATAAGTAACATAAGAGGAAAGAACAGGGGCTGTGTTCAGTTAAGGGTTCTGATTACAGCCCTGCCACTATTTATCCATTCCTCAGGAGTTCTTGCCTCCTTTAATGTTCTCATCTATAAAATGGGGGAAATAGTTATAGCTGCACTATGTGCTGTATTGAGGATAAAATGAGATATCCTCTACAAAGCTCTCAATTGCAAGCACTCAGTCCTTGCTCACTCTTCTTAGCCATTCCATGAACTGTTATGACTTGTGACAGCTCAGTTCAGTCGCTCAGTTGTGTCTGACTCTTTGTGACCCCACGGGCTGCAGTATGCCAGGGCTCCCTGTCATCACCAACTCCCAGAGTTTACCCAAACTCGTGTCCATTGAGTTGGTGATGCCTCCAACCATCTCATCCTCTGTCATCCCTTCTTCTCCCACCTTCAATCTTTCCCAGCATCAGGGTCTTTTCCAATGAGTTGATTCTTCACATCAGGTGGCCAAAGTATTGGAGTTTCAGATTCAACATCAGTCCTTCCAATGAACACTCAGGACTAATCTTCAGGATGGACTGGTTGATCTCCTTGCAGTCCAAGGGACTCTCAAGAGTCTTATCCAACACCTTGGACTTGTAACAAAGGAGACACAAAATAAAGCTGCATTTGAATAAGTAAAATAATTCAAAATTCATTTTCCCTATTGTCAATCTAGGATTCTGATTGGAATTAAAAAAATTATGTTTACATCAAAGAAAATCATATAGGTCTATTTGGTGCTGGACTTCTCATGGTCTTTTTGCCTATATACAAATGTGTACAACATTCCTCTAACATATTTAATCATCATACCTTTTATCCTCTCAACCTCAGCCTCCAGCAACTAGTGTGTAAACTTTGGAAGACATTTACTAAACCCCATTATCTTCTTGATCATTTTCTCAGCCAATAATTTTAACACTTAAGTTCAAATATAATGAAGCATAAAGGAAAATGAAGTCATGAATTGGTTATCTTAGCCCAGTGATTTATTATAAGGAATGAATAGTCAGGAGCCGATTTCATGTTGTATGTGTAGACACAGTCATGTTCAAAGTATTCATCATACAAATATATTTCAGATTTGAGTGAGTTTTATTTAGAAAGCAGACTGAGGCTAGCAGAAATAAGAGAACAGTACAAGTATGGACAGAGTCAGAATAAATTATATTGAAAAATATAAAATTCAAAAACTGAAGAAGAAAATGACAGAGCTGGCTCTCCCCTACCCTGGACTTAGATTTGGCTCTCTTATCCAAGAATAGGGCCTTCTCATCACATGAGTCCAACACTGTTGACTTCAATATAATAGCTATAAAGTGAGATGAGGATTTTTCAGTTAATAAAATAATACTCAAATTTGCTTAAATGGTGAAGTTTGTTATTTAACAGCATGCAGATGTTAAAAGAATAAAGTGCTGACTAAAATTCAGTGCCCTAGAGAATGGAGGGTGAAAAAAAAATGGATGTCATTCTTTTGCTTTCTGTTCCTAAGAAGACTTTGAACAACACTTTTCAGTTTTACCAAGTAGCACATTTAGGAAACAATCATTTCTAAGTTTGTCCTTACAAGAGCTGCTTCTCTGCAAATAGACTTTTGTCAAAGGGATTTTTTTAAAAAAATCAAATTATAATTAGAGTTCACTTAATACACCCATAAATTTGCAACCCTTTGTGTACTTCACAGATGCTCTGATATTCTCCTACTCCAACAGAATGAGAATTGAATAAGCAAAAAAGCTTTTAGATGTTGTTATTTATTTATTTTTCCATTTACTTTTATTAGTTGGAGGCCAATTACTTTAAATATTGTAGTGGTTTTTGCCATACATTGACATAAATAAGCCACAGATTTACATGTGCTCCCCATCCCGATCCCCCCTCCCGCCTCACTCTCCATCCCGTCCCTCTGGGTCTTCCCAGTGCACCAGCCCTGAGCACTTGTCTCATGCATCCAACCTGGGCTGGTGATCTGTTTCACCCTTGATAGTATACTTGTTTCAATGCTGTTCTCTCAGAACATCCCACCCTTACCTTCTCCCATAGAGTCCAAAAGTCTGTTCTGTACATCTGTGTCTCTTTTTCTGTTTTGCATATAGGGTTATTGTTGTTAGAGAGGTACGTTGAGTCTTTTGATTTTCAGGAAGGAAAATCAAGTAATTCCTTAATTATCACAACCTATAGGAGATTTGGCTGTTGAGGCTTTCCATCCTCAATTTGCTATATGGATTGTTAGCAACTATAATAGCAACTATAAGAGCATCTCAGTCCTAAAGATCCAGGACCCTGAAGATTCTCAAAAGTGCTTATTTATTATCAAAAGTCATAGAGGAGGAAGGTGTGATGCAACAGCACTGTGAAGGCATTTTACAGCCACCAACAAAAAAGCCTCTGAAATGCACATTTCTTAAACATTCTGTTTTTAAAGCTTACACAACCAGTCAACCTAAGATGCAGTGGATATAGCAATCCCTATCATGGTTGTGATAGCAAGACTGACAAGGATTTGGGGACTCACTGGGCAAGGCAGTCACATTGATGTTCCTGCAGGCAAGCCCCCTTTGGTGTTTGCTATCAACAGGGTGTGTGTTAAGCCATCTACCTGGAGACTGACAGGGATACACTCCAATGAGCAGAATTATCAGCCACCCACTTGATGACAGCTTTTCTTTCCCTAGGGCTTCAAGATTTAAGGCAGAAACAGTCTCAGTTTAACAATTTCAAGTTGATTTAATACACAAGAACAAAAAAGATGTGATTCAAAAATATTCTTGGCTCCTTTAGAATGGCAAAAAGTATTACAAAATGTCATTTTAGGAACTAAATCATTAGATGCATTTTTAGACTTCTGGAAAAGATTGGATGTTCCATGCCAGGTGTTAAGTTATGACACAAATCAAAATGGGCAGTAAAATGCTAACTTTCAAGGAACTTTACAAGCCACTGGCACTCCAGTTACACTCTAATGACCAAGAGGTATTAGAGGCAAGAAAGAGTTAATTCACTCCAAGAAAATCTCTTATTCAGGACCAAGGTGTTATCAGTAGAACAAAGGGATAAAAAATATACCTATATTAGTTTATTGTTTAGCCCATAGAAAAAACTTAGTTTAAAATATACAAATGGATGAACTTCTATGAATTATTCCTGTTTGCTCTTTAAATTGTTAATTTCAGAAATGAATAGGAAGTCAAGTTCTTAGCGATCCTTATATCACGCTCTCCTTAGCAAAATAAGGACTCAAATACTGTTTCAGGAATCATGTTCATATTAAGTAATTCATACATTTTGAGACATGAGCCATGTTTCTGACAGTGACTGTTTATAATTCCCATTTGCAGTTCACATTCAGATTCAGGGTTTATGAAAACATCATTACAACCAAATTAGGATCATTTAATATTGCCTTAGTCTCACCTTTGGATTTATCCTTAATTTCTGAAGAATAGGGGTAGGATAAGGCAAAGGAAGGCATATAGAACACTAATAATTGTGAAAAGTATGTAGTGTCAGATACATTGAATAATCTTAATCAACATAGGGACATATGATGTCAGGCCTTGGTTATGAGCTGTAATTAATTTTAAGAAGTATTCTCTTTCTTCCTATTTTTTTTTTTTTTTTTTTTGTCGCTATCCCCCTGTTTAATCTTTGTCTTTAAAAGTGCATAATGATAGGAATCCCAGACCCCACTGGTCAAGTCATTTAATCTCTCATATTAGGTCATGGCACTTCCCTGGTGGCTCAAGATGGTAAAGAATCTGCCTGCAATGCAGGAGACCTGAGTTTGATCCTTGGTTCTGGAAGATCCCCTGGAGAAAGGAGTAGCTACCCACTCCAGTATTCTTGCCTGGAGAACTTCGGGGACAGAGGAGCCTGGCGAGCTACAGTCCATAGGGTTGAAAAGAGTCAGACACAACTGAGCGACTAACACTTCCTCACTTCCTCCTTCACATTAGGTCACGAGTTTCCTGCAGTTATCAGTTTAATTACTTTGATTAATCAATTCTACAGTAAGTGCTACACTTTCTTTCTTTCTTTTCTTTTTTTTTTTTTTTTTAATTTTTATTAGTTGGAGGCTAATTACTTTACAATATTGTAGTGGTTTTTGCCATACAAGGACATGAATCAGCCATGGATTTACATGTATTCCCCATCTCGATCCCCTCTCCCACCTCCCTCTCCACCCGATCCTTCTGGGTCTTCCCAGTGCACCAGCCCTGAGCACTTGTCTCATGCATCTAACCTGGGCTGGTGATCTGTTTCACTATAAATAAATGCTACACTTTCAAAAATACTTCATTGCTGGAGTAATGTTTCTTTTTTCTAAGAGATTGTTTATTTATTTCAGTTGAAAAAAATCATCCTTTTTTGAAAGTCAATTTTTTCAGGTTTAGTTGGTCATATCAAGTACATGAATTGCAACTCAGATTTACCCAATTTTATGAGTGAAAATTCATATTAAATGATCGTGTGGTTCTTTATCAAAGAGTCATCATTTGGTAAAAGGGACAAGAAAAAAGCAAGGATGAAGTCATTGACTCACTGAGGAAAACTGAAACAAAACAGAATGCTAAGGGATAAATGCATAAAGTAATTTTAAGCACTTTTAATTTTTATTGAATTGTGATGCAGAGAAGGAAGAGTAGCTTCCACTTAAACTTATGCTGTTCAGTTTAGGCCTAAGTGGCCTTACCTGTTTCTTCATACTGGGGAAAGCCTTCCCAGAAGGACACATTTCCATGAAATGTCCACTTAACCTTGACTTTCTACAGTGAGGCTACTGTTGATATCAGCTGAAGATGCAGTCACTCTGCCTTACCAAAGGCTTGCCTTTATCTTTCCCATAGCTCAAGAAGTGTTAACTTAGAGGATGCAAATTTAAGTCAGTTAATCATATTGGGAGTGGATGATTTTAAAGGACTTTAAGAACAAGAATAAGCAGCTTTTGATATTGTTTCTTCTAACAATATCAACCAACTGGAATCATACATTTATAGATTATATATCCCAAGCATTTCAAGCATAATTTGAAATCAACTTTTCCAAATTAGTCTCATGAAATCAGTGGAATGAATAAAAATTTCAGGTCATATTTGAAAGATAATTGCTAAATTGGTAGTTTAAACTTTTGTGATCATAGCTTATATATGTTATTTATTTAAAATTGTATACATATACTAAAATAACATGGGCATCACAAAACACACAAAATCCAAGAAATTAAAAGACTAACATTAAAAAAAGAAAAGTAATATTTTCTTTCAATACCACAGTGGTGTGTACATACACCACTTTGGGAACTACTCGTGTATTCTGTGAAAGGCTTGTTTTCGTTCCATGAGAAAGGAGAGTGCCGTGGTTTAGTGCTGCTCTATTATACAACTTCCTGGAGTCTTTGCTGTGTGACTACACGCTAGGAGCTCCCGAAAGGGGACATGTTAAAACTACACAATGTTTTAAAGAAAGGCTGAAGTCAGAGAACTGTGGACTCAGATCTATCCACAACTCATGAGCTATATCACTTTTGACTAGTTATTTAAATTCTTGCAACCTCAGTTTCCTTATCTGCATGATGCATAGTGGCTTTTGCCTCCTTAGGTTATTGTGTGGATCATGCAGGAAGAGTAAAGTAAACACTTAGCTGAGGGCCTGGCGTACCAAAAGCTCTCAATAGATGTGAGCTCATCTCAACCCCCCCTGTTGCTCTGGTTTGCCATGGATGCAGTTTTGGAAAGCTCCATATTAGCCTCTTCAGTCATTGATAATTTTATTGGTTTGCCTTTTCAATTTGACAAATACTTATTGACTTTTTTCAAAGGGATAGGCACAGTGGTAGGCTCAGGGTACCAGCTCAGATTAATATTCCGAAGAACTGTCAAGTAATTTCCAATTTAGCAAAGAATTGAAAGGTTGCCATGTGCAGGCACTGTTGGCTGCTTCTCCACTGTGGTGATGGCTCAAACTGGGTAATGTATGCTTTCACATAGCATTCTGAAAGAGGGATGTGGTGTATAGCCAGCATTAAACGAGAAACACAAAATGAATGGGGGCTAGAGGATAAGTGAAGGTCTGTCCATAGGTTTATACATCATTTTGAGCAGGTTTTTTTTTTTTTTTTTTCCATTTATTTTTATTAGTTGGAGGCTAATTACTTTACAATATTATAGTAGTTTTTGTCATACATTGACATGAATCAGCCATGGTTTACATGTATTCCCCATCCCGATCCCCCCTCCCACCTCCCTCTCTACCCGATCCCTCTGGGTCTTCCCAGTGCACCAGACCTCCTAAAAACACAGGAACACAGGAAGTCATTTTCAAGCTCAAAGTCTTGAGATGACAAAATATTAGAAAAGACACAATACGAGCATGTCAGTGATTATGAACAAACACAAATGGCAAACTGGAGAGCTGCTGCCAGCATATAGAGTGAGAGGCATTTTACAGGACACAGTAGAACCTCTGTCCCTGTTAATTTCAATCAATACATGTCATTGCCTTTTTGCAAAATGTTGACTTTGCAGTCTCGCATGCAGCATACTATAACAAGTTTCCCTTTCTGTGAAGAATTTTTGATATGTTCACGCTTGACTGCTTGTCACTGGTGGGGTCATCACAGCAGCACTTCTTTCAACCCATTCGAGCATAACTTGATGGGTGGGATCTGACAGTGTTCATTTTATACACAAAATCGACTCTGGACTGACAGACTGGTGAAGTTAAAGTCTCTGGTGAGCTGAGAACAAACTGCAGGGCTTTACATTTTCAAGTGTGGGTGACGAAGTTAATTGCCATGAATATATTCAGGAGAATATATTTTGCCCCTGTCCATAGTCTATCCCTTTTAAAGACATTTTTAATAAGCAGAAAATGTTTGTGTTCAAAGGGAGCATTCTGGGAGGTTGGTAGACAATGACAAAGCCCTGTAATGAACAGAAAGGACATTTGGCCATTAGAGATTAATGCTTTACTGACAGAATTCCAGAGACAAACAGGGAGAGTTTTATAATGAATAGTCTTTGTTCTCCATTTAAAAGCAGACAGTAACAGATGCATGCCTCCCTAGGATTTGAAATGTGAAAATCTACAGAATTGGATTTTTTAAATTTAGCATGATTGTTAGAAATTGCCTTGGGAGTAGTTTTAAGAGAGGGGTAATGTTTCATAGGCTTCCCTGGTGGCTCTGTGGTAAAGAACCCTGACAACGCAGAAGATGAGGGTTTGATCCCTGGGTCTGGAAGATCCCCTGGAGAAGGAAATTGCAGCCCAATCCAATATTCTTGCCTGGGAAATCCCCTGGACAGAGGAACCTGGCAGGCTACAATTCTTGGGGTTGAAAAAGAGTCGGACACAACTTAGTGGATAAACAACAATGCTTCATAAGGTCTAAAATGTGATTTCTAAATTATTTTTCTAATTTGGAAAGATAAACTTTTTTCTTTTTGCTGTTTGCCTTGATATTTCTTTTATAACTGGAATAATGTTCATTCCATGCTTCCACTGAGTTGCAAAATATATTTTATAAACTTACAGTTTATTAAATCTTATAGACTAAAATAAGATAAATAATCCAAGAAATTCCATAATTATTTTCTTTTTGAGAAGGAGTTTAAGGACTTATGAACAAAGTCAGAAATATTTGAGGAAAATATATCAGGATATAAAGTTCAGAGAAATCTTGACGCTGATTGTATTAGTAAGGATTAGGCTTAAGTACAGCTAATAATATGTAGCAAAGCAGCAGAGGTTTAAATAAAATAGATTATTTCTCCTTCAATAACAAAAATCTGATGGTGGCAAGCCCTGACTGTTGTGATAGTTTTATAGTTACCAGGGATTTAGCTTTTTCATCTTTTCCCTTTACCATCCTAGCACGTGTCTTCCATTTTCAAGGTTGCCCTATGATCCATGATGTTTTCTGGAATTTGAAACATCTCATCCACATTCCAGGCTTAAGGAAAATGGAGAGTTGGTGGGGTGGGGGGAGTCATTCCACTTTTAAGGAGTTTTTCTGGAGGTCAACACAATCCTCTAATCCTTTCACTTACATCTGATGTTGTTCATAATTTAGGCCCATGGCTGCACTCAGCTTTAAAGGAGGCTAGGGCATTTCAGCTGGGCACATGACTGCCTCAGATAAAATCATGGGTATATTATTAAAAAAGGAGAAAATATATTGGTGAAACAATTCTGACTGCCAGAACTGGTATAATTCCCTAAGTCAAAATATTTATTATCTCATTTTCTTAATAGATATGTGTGTACACACACACACATATGTATAACTATATATATATATATATACACACACATATGTATATACACATATATATACACTTATATACATATGTATATGTATATACACATATACATATATATATACACATATATATAACTATATATATATACATATATATATACACATATATATAACTATATATATATATATAAAACTAAATCCAAATTAAACCATTGGTAGGAAGTATAATGTCTTTAGAGAAAGATTATAGCATTAACTATAGCTATATTAACAATTTATAAACCTAATGACTTTGACCAGAAAATATTTCCCAGATACTAATGTATATATTTTAAGAGACTCATTTGCTTATAAACACAAAGTACTTATAGTAATTATTGGAAAAATAAACTGTAACTTTGCTGGAACTGCCTCTGACATGAACAGAGGAAAAGTACCAATCTGTGTGCTAATGGGTTCATTGGCAGATATCCATCAAGGTCACCTGTCATGAGCACTTTGGTGTATATTGAGATATATACTTATTTTAATTGCTGCTTTTTCATATGTGTCAATCTAACTTTTTTCTTTAGAGATTAAAAAAATATATTTTTTTCCAGCCCTTCACTTTCAGTCTGTATGTGTCCCTTGTTTTAAAGTGGGTCTCTTGTAGACACATAGGGGTCTTGTTTTTGTATCCATTCAGCCAGTCTTTGTCTTTTGGTTGGGGCATTCAACCCATTTACATTTAAGGGTTGGTAGGTATGGTCCCGTTGATAGATATTGATAGGTATGGTCCCGTTGCCATTTACTTTGTTGTTTTGAGTTCATGTTTATACAGCCTTTCTGTGTTTCCTGTCTAGAGAAGATCCTTTAGCATTTGTTGAAGAGCTGGTTTGGTGGTGCTGAATTCTCTCAGCTTTTGCTTATCTGTAAAGCTTTTGAATTCTCCTTCATATCTGAATGAGATCCTTTGCAATATTGTAAAGTAATTAGCCTCCAATTAATAAAAATAAATGGAAAAAAAAAGTGAAAAGCAGGAGATGTGCACCTTCCCACTAAGCAAAAGGAAAGACAATTCCCTCAGTTATTAAAAAGGAGAAAAAGCAGACTTCTCAAGGGTTGCCTTCAACTCAGAGTGAATGCAATCACTTTCCCAAGTGCTTCTTCCTGTGGTCACAATCCCCTCTGGGATTAGGCTGATCTTTTTTAACACTTCTTTGTTACCAGGAGCTAGATAACACCGGGTTTGGACATGGTGGGATAGGGGGGATGCTGAGGTCAGGCAAAGAGCCAGGCAATCAAGCAGCTGCTGAGTTGGAGAGAAAGAGCTGGATCACATCAGACTGGATGCTGTCAAAAGAGTCACAAGTTTACATGACAGAAAATTATACATATTTGAAACATGCCATCACAAAATACCAGCCTGACATTAAGCTGCTTTATAGAGGCATCATGTCCTTTAACAGCCTGCTGATTATCTGTGTCCCTGGGGTCTATTCTCCTCCCTAATTTTATGATGCCCTGGCTTATCTCCAATCACAGCAAAGAGTGTTGCCAACTTAGAAAAATTCTTAAAAGGAAATTACTTTTGATTTCCTTTGACATCCTAGAGAGCTTTCTTTTTAGCTAGGATGGAGATCTGGCTTTCTCTCTCACATTAAGATGTGGCAGTTTGCTGTGCATTTGAGAATCCTGGCTTGACATGCTTAAGAAACAAAAGCATTTTAAAAATTGAAGTGTAGTTGATTTTTAGTGTTGTGTTAATTTCTACTGTACAGCAAAGTGATTCAGTTATACAAACATATATATAGAAATATTCTTTTCCATTATGGTTTGTCTCGGGATATTGCATAGTTCCATGTGTGATATGGTAAGACACTGTTGTTTATCTAACCTTTATATAATAGTTTGCATCTGTTAACCTCAAACTCCCAATCCATCCCTTCCTGTTCACCCCCAGACAACTACAAGTTTGTTTTCTATGTCTTGAGTCTGTTTTGTAGATAAGTTCATTTGTATCATATTTTAGATTCCACATGTAAGTGGTATTTATCTTTTCCTGTCTGACTTATTTCAGTTAGTATCATAATCTCTAGGTTCATCCATGTTGCTGCAAATGGCATTATTTTATTCCAAAAGCATTTTATATATCATTAGTAACATGTTAGGTACTCTACATGAAGAATCTCACATTAAATCTCTAAGGCAAGTCCTATTATTAGACTAATTGAGGCTGGAGTTCTGAGAGACCCTGACTTGATACAGGGTCTTGCATCAAGACTTGAAGAAAGCAACACTGCCCTGACTGAGAGCCAGGCCTGCCATCGGTGTCCTGGGTTCAAATCCCTTTGTGCCTGCTGACTAGGCAGTAGAGGTCACTTTCTTCAAATCCTGTGTCCACTGAGTGATCTAGGTTGGGAGAATGTAAACTAGGAAGTACTTATGCAGGGAACACCAGAGGGCAAGATACAAAAAACAGCCTCTCCCCTTTGTCTTTGGAATGAGGTAGTTAAGAAAGTAAAAAGCGGTCGCTCCTGGTAGGAGCAGGCAGCAGGAAGTGTCCAAGCACTTTATAAAGAAGGCAGCTGGTCTCCTTCTGAGGGAGACCTCCTTCAGACTAACTGAGGGCAGTTAGTCTCCCTCAGCTCTGCCGTGATCACCCAGGAATGAATCCCTCAGTGAAATATCAGCAAGGTAGGAAATGTCATAACTGTATTTTCTACCATCTCCCAAAGAATATATTACCCTGGCAGACATAGCTATAATTTGAAAGGAGAGTGCTACACAGCAAACACAAGTGCTGATAAAACAAGCTGATTTTTCCATCTTCTAGTATTAACAAAAAGGCCAAGATAAGCAAGGGAGTCTTGGTTTTATTCTGTGCCTGTTCTCACATTCAGTTGTCGCCAGGCAACAACTATATTCATTGATTTGCTCTGCACTTCTGTCCATTGAGTAAACATACATTCAGCGTGTTCTGGATGACTCCCTGGAGGTCAGATTGGTTCAACCAATGATTTGGGCACCACCATCTACCTACAGTTTAAACGAACTAACGGACAAAAATTCCACAGTTGTTCTTGATTCATGTTCTCCCATGTTTTTCATCAAGTTCTGCCACCTCTGTCTCCAGAACTGATCTCAAGTTCACTCACTTCAGTCTCCACTGCCATTATCCTTGTCTAAGGTAAAACTTCTCTGGTAACTCAGTGGTAAAGAACTCACTTGCCTCTGGGTCTTCCCAGTGCACCAGCCCCGAGCATGGGAGGGGGGATTGGGATGGGGAACACATGTAAATCCATGGCTGATTCATGTCAATGTATGGCAAAAACCACTACAATATTGTAAAGTAATTAGCCTCCAACTAATAAAAATAAATGAAAAAAAAAAAAAATTACTCACTTGCCAATGCAGGAGACTTGGGTTTGGTTCTGGGGTGGGGAAGATCTCTTGGAGAAGGAAAGGGCAGCCCACTCCAGTATTCTTGTCTGGGAAATCCAATGGACAGAGGAGCCTGGTGGGCTATAGTACATGGGGTTGCAAAAGTTGGACACAACCTAGCAACTAAAACAAAGGCAAAGCTGTCTTTTGTCAGGATTCAGGAACAGAAGCTTTCTAAAATCAACCTCCAAAATAAAAATGGTTTAAACAAGTAGGTATTAAACCCCTTGCCTGTTTGACCCTCTCCCCGCTCCCCATGGCTGTCTAAGGCCTCTAGAACCAGCCTATACCTTGCTCCCTGTGTTCCAGCAGTGGAAGCACCTCTCATTCTTCAGAAGGCTCAGGCTCTCTCTCCAGGGTCTTCTATTTCCTGAATCTTCTGCCTGGAGACTTGTTTTTCCTCCTTATTCTTTGGCCTCAGCACAGACCTTCCATCTCCTGAGGTCAATCTAGCTGTGAACATTGCACCCACCCCCCAACCACTCTTTCATCCTGATTTCCTTCATAATTCTCTTCATTTACTTTGTGTCTTTAGCCATTTCTATTCTCTTTTTTATCTTCTCTGTTAGAACCTAAGTTCCACAATGGAAGGATTTTCCAGTGGATCTGGCATATTTGTGGACATTTTAATGGGTAGGTTAAATATCCTGAGACATTCCTCTGCGTGGGCACATGTAGGAATTTCTTCTTACTAACACTGAGGCAAAGAGCCTAATAAACTTTGTCTGATCTTTTCTGTTTAAATAATCCATAATCTTTGAATCTTTGGAAGCCCAGTGAGACTAAGAGAGGGGCACAAAGAAGCATTTTTGTAAATATGTGCAGATGTTCATAAATATCTTCATTTCTTATTTCATATAGTCAGTCTTACTTTCAGGTAGGAAGCAAAATTGGTGATATATCCTACAGTATTCAAATGTATTTCCATCAATTACATTTTCTGTTAGCTTTTATTTAAGTGGAATGATTATGAAGCATGAGACTTTTATAAGGAAGGACAAGACACCATTAGTTCCATTTGTCTACAGTGCTCCTTGCAAAGATAAAGCTCACTTCAAACATGGCCCTGCCACAGCCACAAAGGGAGCTCCTCTCTCAGTGATGTATCAAATCTGTTGTCAGTTCCCTGCAAAGATGTATGCATCAAAAACATCAGTACTTTCTGGTGACAGATTCTTTATTCTAGTTTCAATTTTAGCGCCTGTAGCATCAGGTGTGCGGACCCCTGATTTTTGATGAGTCATCACCATCTGGATGTATTTGTGTCACTGTGTTTATGTCCTGGGACACAGGGTCTGTGCTTACTTTGGGAGACTTGTTCTAAAATTTGGTAATGAATACCACTAGTTACAAAGGGATAAACTATTTTATTTAATCTTTGTGGTGAAAATAAAGATGAAATAAGTCCAGTCCTGAGTTGATTCAATATTAATACCAAATACTTTTAATTATTTCTGAAAATGTTTATGGACATACTTATCTCTGTATATCAAAGCCAATATTTCATTCTCAGGCAATTTCTTTCTTAAAGTATTTTATATTATAGTTTCTTTACAGTTTTGTAACACAGGATTTCTACATTGTGAATTTTCCTAAGGAGAAGAACATGACTCTTATTTCTGATTTAGTTTCTTGAGATATAATAATTATGTCATGGATTTTGTTATCTTTAAATAAAAACAGCTTTATAATACATAGATATTTATTAATATTATATCCTCAGTTTAACAAAATTATGTAAAATAATTTGATTTTATGTACTGTTCTGATTTTCCTTGTTATTCTGAATATTAGAATACCCTTGATATGTAATAATACAGAGATTTTCTGTAGTCTAACTTCAGGGAAAGTGTATTATCTCCTTTGTAATTACTCAGTGGGTATGAGAAATACATGTTCAGTGATCCATCTCATTAATGAGCCTTGTCTTGACTGACTTGAAAAGAATGGAGAGAAGAATTTGACGAATTTGCTCAGTGAGGTGCTGTTCTCGATTTTTCTGAGTAACTCTCTCCTCTTCACCCCCTTCTACCTGGACCCATGCTCAGCAATGAAAACTCTCACCTGCACTGAAGAGGAGTCCAGACCTTCCATATGGACAGAGGCAGACAATGTCTGTCCTGGATTTCAGAACACATGTGGCACCATTTCTACATGGGTTGTTTTCACAAGTTGCAAACTGGCACAGTTTCCCCAAGTACAGCTTTGGGCACTCACAAAACCAAGTCTCATGATCACTGAGAAGGGAAAAGCAAGTATAAAATCAACCAGAGAACAAACATTTGATCTTTTACACACACACACACACACACACACAGGAAAATAACAATAAGGTCTGTATGTGGAGCTTTTTCTTCTCCCTTTCTTTTTCTGTGTTTTTAAACTTTTAAGTATTTGTAGCTGTGTACTTTACATTGAAAGCGGAGCCATGTACTCTATTTTAAGCTATTTTTAATTTATTTTATCTTTTATTTCACCTAAGATGCCAGAAAAACATCTATTTCTGCTTCATTGACTACACTAAAGCCTTTGACCATGTGGATCACAATCAACTATGGAAAATTCTTAAAAAGGTGGGAGTACCAGACCACCTTACCTGCCTCCTGGGAAATCTGTATGCAGGTCAAGAAACAGCAGTTAGAACCTTACATGGAACAACGGACTGATTCAGAATTGGGAAAGGAGTACATCAAGACTGTACATTGTCACCCTGCTCATTTAACTTACATGCAGAGTACATTGTGAGAAATGCCAGCCTGGAGGAAGCTTAAGCTGGAATCAAGTTTGCTGGGAGAAATACCTATAACCTCAGATATGCAGATGACATAACCATATGGCAGAAAGCAAAGAAGAAGAGTCTCTTGATGAAAGTGAAAGAGGAGAGTGAAAAAGCTGTCTTAAAACTCAGCATTCAGAAAACTAAGTTCATGACATGCACTCCCATCACTTCATGGCAAATAGATGGGGAAACAATGGAAACAGTGAGAGACTTTATTTTGGGAGACTCCAAAATCACTTCAGATGGTGACTACAGTCATGAAATTTAAAAGACACTTGCTCCTTGGAAGAAAAGCTATGATAAACCTAGACAGCATATTAAAAAGCAGAGACATGGGGCCCCGCCCCCGCCGGCTGTGCGCGCGCTGGCCGGGCAGCATGGCGGCGGCGGCGGCCCCCCCCCCCAAAAAAAAAAAAAAAAGCAGAGACATTACTTTGCTGACAAAGGTCCGTGTAGTCAAAGCTATGGCTTTTCTAGAGTTATGTATAGGTGTGAGAGTTGGGCAATAAAGAAGGCTGAGTGTCAAAGAATTGATGCTTTGGCACTGTGAGAGTCCCTTGATCCACAAGGAGGTCAAATCAGCCAAACCTAAAGAAAATCAACCCTGAATATTCATTGGAAATACCGAAGCTGAAGCTCCCATACTTTGACTACCTGATGGGAAGAGCCAATTTATTCGAGAAGACCCTGATGCTGGGAAGGAATGAAGACAGGAGGAGAAGGGGACGACAGAGGATGAGATGGCTAGATGACATCACCAACTCAATGATATGAGTTGGAGCAAGCTCCGGGAGATGGTCCTCCCGAACCATCCTCCGAGACACACCCCTGTGTGTGTGTTCGGAAAGAAAGCTCAGTGGGGAGCTGTAACGACCACACAGCTTTCCAGAGCAGACTTTGGGTTAGTGACCCTAGGCCCAGAATCATCTGTGAAAGCAAAGCTTGGGAAAAAGCTCCTCTCATCTGCTGGGGAAACACTCTCCAGAGGGAGAGTGACTTGAGTCTGTGGTGTCTGTCCTCACTGCATTTACTCCAATATTAAAGTAGCAGGACTTTTCATTTTCCCTTGCAGAGCCATCCATCCACCAATCTCAGCCCCGACCTCCCGCCCCCGAGTTGAGGGACAGGCACGATCCTGGTTTCAATCACAGTGACTGTTGTAAAGTGAATCCCAGGGCCAAGGGCTGGTAACATCTACCTATGTAGATAGAATAGAATAGATACTATGAGAATAGATACTAATGCGTAGCAACAAAAATATAGGAGACTAGGGGAGGTAGAAAGGTTATTGATATTATTTGGGTGTTAGATCCAACCATTACACAACAGTTATATAAACTAGATATTTTTACCCTCTTTTAATTTTTAAGCCAGTTTGAGTTGGGGTTTTGTCACTTGCAGTAAAGGTCCATTTAATATTGATGTTCTTCCCTTCCATTGTTTCTTTCTCCTTATTACCTTGGTCCACCATATACCTTGTCATGTATGGATCTAGGTTTTTATCTTTTCTGCTTTTATCTTGTCTTCTAAATATCAATGTTAATTCTTAAGGGTGGATGTCAGGACTGCCCTGAAAATTAGGAAGCTAGCATCTTTAGTCTCCATGACTCAGCCTCCCAATCTACTGATAATAGCAGACCTAACCAACACTATGGAATTTTCCATTTGTCCTTCTCATCTTTCTGATTTCTTCATATCTTCCTTATGTCTTTTAATCCCCTTAGTCCAAGATAAATTTGCTCACAGGAATGTATCAGATTCTCTCAGATTCATCTCAGAACGTATCAGATTCATGCTAATGAATACCCTATTAGGAAATATGGTGAAGTTTCCTTTTCTAAAAACGTCTATATAAAATTTCCCTACAGTGATGTGGAGCACAGTGGAGAAAGTATGAACCAGGGAGCAAGTAAAGCTAGCTTTGGTGGGGTGAGGATTTGAGACCCTCAGATTTTGCCAACACATAAAGTGATCTTGTAAGTGATTAAGAATTTACTCATTTTATAACTGTCATGGCAACTTGAATAATGGTTTACACATAGTAGATAGAAAAATCACATAGGTTTTTAGAGTTGGGAAAAAAATCAAAGACCAGTGTCAGTTAGGTGGTTATAAAGCACCCTAGACAAACTCTTCTGTTTTGGGGCAAGAGAACAGTCTTAAGGACTCTTGATCCTATGTTGTTCCTTTTTGCTCGAAAATAGTGGTGAAAGAATAGCCAAACCACTTGGCAGTTACAGAGATGCCTTCTGGTGTGACTTAAAGGTTAGTTAGACACTCTCCAGGTCCATCCACATCCCTAGAGAGTATCATACAGAGTAAAGTAAGTCAGGAAGAGAAAAACAAATATCACATTTTAATGCATATAGAACTGCTTAGCAGGTGGCACTAGTGGTAAAGAACTCCCCTGCTAATGCAGGAGACATAAGAGACATGAGTTCAAAGCCTGGGTTGGGCAGATACCCTGGAGGAGGAAATGGCAAACCGCCCCAGTATTCTTGCCTGGAAAATCCCATGTACAGAGGAGCCTGGTTGGCTAAAGTCTGTAGGGTCGCAAAGAGTCAGACACAACTGAAGTGACTTAGCACAGCACACAACGCATGCATGTGGAATCTAGAAAAATGATATAGATAATCTTATTTACAAAGCAGAAATACACAGACATGAATAACAAATAATATGAGTACCCAGGGGGAAAGCAAGAGTGGGAGGAATTGGGAGATTGGGTTTGACACCTATACAGTACTGATACTGTGCATAAAATAGGCAACTAATGAGAACGTACCAGGTAGCACAAGGCAGTCTTTGAATGAGAAGGAGATCAGGCAGAGAGAGGGTGTACGTGCGTGCATGACTGATTAATCTATTGTACAGCAGAAACTGACACAGCTTTCTACAGCAACCATGCTCCAATGAAAATTAATTTAAAAAAAGGTTGGTTAGCAGCTTAATGCTGTTTGGAAAGTGAAAGTGTTAGTCGCTCAGTTGTGTCTGATTCTTTGCGACCCCATGGAATATTGGCCACCACGCTCTTCTGTCCATGGAATTCTCTAGCAATAAGACTGGAGTGGGTTGCCATTCCCTTCTCCAGGGGATCTTCTCGACCCAGGGATCAAACCTGGATCTCCTGCATTGCAAGCAGATACATTACCATCTGAGCCACTATTTAGCATGGTGTTGTTTGGGGCCATGGATGAATCTAATGTAATTTCACCTTCACTCACCTAACTTGGAGTTGAAAGTTCAGCAACAAGAATATATTTTCTAGGACAAAGTCTAGGTGTATAACACTCTTGAAAGCTGCATACTAGAAAAAATCAAATTTATCTTTTGATAATAAAGGAGAACAGCACATATGTAAAGGTCAAATGGATCTAAATACTGATGGACTCGAATCATAAAGACCTAACATAAGATGCTACGTTAAACAAAAATAATAAAAAAAAAAAAATAAAGCTAATTTTAATCATGTACCATTGATAAATCAATCCTCATTTCTTTTTTGTTTTCAACAGGTGTTGGGAGAATTTGCCTGTATAAATTCATGGGATGATGACAATGATGTGCACTGTACATCAGTATACAGTTAGAGCAGAGAGAGGAACAGTGATCCTATGGAAAAACACTCCATGAAAGGGGAAAAATACCTTCTTTGACTCAGTTCAGCTTAGTACAGTCATTCAGTTGTGTCTGACTCTTCATGACTCCATGGACTGCAGCATGCCAGGCTTTGCTGTCCATCACCAACTCCCAGAGTTTGCTCAAACTCATGTCCATCAAGTCGGTGGACTACCATCTCATACAACCGTCTCATCCTCTGTAGTCCCTTTCTCCTGCTGCCCTCAATCCTTCCCATGATCAGAGTTTTTCCCAATTAATCAGTCTTTTGCATCAGTTGACCAAAGTATTGAAGCTTCAGCATCAGTTCTTCCAATGAATATTCAGGATTGATTTCCTTTAAGATTGACTGGTTTGGTCTCCTTGCTGTCCAAGGAACTCTCAAGAGTCTTCTCTAACACCACAGTTCAAAAGTATCAGTTCTTCAGTGTTCAGCTTTCTTTATGGTCCAACTCTCACGTCCATATGTGACTACTGGAAAAACCATAGCTTTGACTAGATGGACCTTTGTTGGCAAAGTAATGTCTCTGCTTAATATCCTGTCTAGGTTGGTTGTAGCTTTTCTTCCAAGAAGCAAGCATCTTTTAATATCATGTCTGCAGTCACCATCTGCAGTGATTTTTGAACCCAAGAAAATAAAGTCTATCACTGTTTCCATTGATACCCATCTATTTGTATGAAGTTATGGGACTGGGTGCCATGATCTTAGTGCTTCAGATATTGAATTTTAAGCCAGCTTTTTCACTCCCCTCTTTCACTTTCACCAAGAGGCTCTTTAGTTCCTCTTTGCTTTCTGCCATAATGGTGGTGTCATCTGCATATCTGAGTTTATTGATATTTCTCCCTGCTACCTTGATTCCAGCTTGTGCTTCATCCAGTCTGGCATTTTGCATGATGTTCTCAGCATATAAGTTAAATAAGCAGGGTGAGAATATACAGGCTTGACTTCTTTCCCAATTCTGAACCAGTCCATTGTTCTATGTCCAGTTCTAACTCTTCCTTCTTGACCTGCATACAGATTTTTCAGGAGGCAGGTAAAGTGGTCTGGTATTCCCACCTTGTTCAGAATTTTCCACAGTTGACTGTGATCCACATGGTCAAAGGCTTTATCATAGTCAATGAAGCAGAAATGTATGTTTTCCTGGAATTCACTTGATTTTTCTATGACCTAATGGATGTTGGCAATTTGATCTCTGGTTCCTCTGCCTTTTATAAATCCAGCTTGAACTTCTGGAAGTTCTCCCTTCACGTACTATTGAAGCCTAGCTTGGGGAATTTTGAGCATTACTTTGCTAGTGTGTGAGATGAGTGCAATTGTGTGGCACTTTGAACACTCTTTGGCATTGCCCTTCTGGAGGTTGGAATGAAAACTGACCTTTTCCAGTCCTGTGGCCACTGCTGAGTTTTCAAAATTTGTTAGTATATTGTGTGCAACACTTTAACAGCATCATCTTTTAGGATTTGAAATATCTCAACTGGAATTCCATCACCTCCACTAGGTTTGTTTATAGTGATGCATCCTAAGGTCCACTTGGCTTCACACTCTAGGATGTCTGACTCTAGGTGAGTGATCATCCCATCGTGGTCATCTGGGTCATTAAGATCAATCTTTCTTTTGTAAAGTTCTTCTGTGTATTATTGCCACCTCTTCTTCATATCTTCTGCTTCTGTTAGGTCCATATCATTTCTGTCCTTTATTGTGCACTTGTTTGCATGAAATGTTCCCTTGGTATCTCTAATTTTCTCGAAGAGATCTCTAGTCTTTCCCATTCTATTGTTTCTTCTGTTTCCTTGCATTGATCACTGAGGAAGTTTTTCTTATCTCTCTTTGCTACTCTTTGGAACTCTGCATTCAAATGGATATTTCTTTCCTTTTCTCCTTTGCCTTTAGCTTCTCTTCTTTTTTCAGCTATTTGTAAGGTAGATTCCTTCTATGCCTGTTTTTTGAAGAGTTTTGATCATAGATAGGTACTGAATTTTGTCAAAAGCTTTTTCTGCATCTATTGAGATGATCATGTGGCTCTTGTCTTTCAATTTGTTAATATGGTGTATCACGTTGATTGATTATCATATATTGAAGAATCCTTGAATCCCTGCAATAAACCCAACTTCATCATGGTGTATGAGCTCTGTACATCCTTCTGATTGGCTTGTTGCAGTTAATTTCTTCCACCTGGTGGGAGTTTTGTTGTTGTTTAGTCTCTAATTCACGGCCAACTGTTTGCGACCCCATGGACTGCAGCATGTCAGGCTTCCCTGTCCTGCAGTATCTCCCAGAGTTTATTCAAACTCATATCTGTTGAGTTGGTGAGGCCATCCAATCATCTCATCCTCTGTAACCACCTTCTTCTCATCCTGCCTTCTATCTTTTCCAGAATCAGGGTCTTTTCCAGGAAGTCAGCTCTTCACATCAGGTGGCCGAAGTATTGGAGCTTCACCTTCAGCATCAGTCCTTCCAATGACTATTCAAGGTTGATTTCCTTTAGGATTGACTGGTTTGATCACCTTGCTGTCCAAGGAACTCTCAAGAGTCTGCTCCAGAACTGCAATTTGGAAGCATCAATTCTTTGCAGCTCAGCCTTCTTTATGGTCCAACTCTCACAGCCGTCCATGACTACTGGAAAAACCATAGCTTTGACTATACGGACCTTTGTCAGCAAAGTGATGTCTCTGCTTTTTAATACACTGAGGGTACATTAGTATCTGCAAGTAGTGGGAGTTTTAATATCTGCAAAACAACTCAAGGATATGGCTCAGTATATGATCTATGGCCCTTGAAGAGGAATTGGTCACTGACTTTGTTTTATGATTAAACTATTATCATTTTGTCTGTTGACTGTTTTCCTTGATTTTTCCTTGTTTCATTTCTCTGATTAAAATTGCTCTTTGGAACTGGGGGAAGGCCTAGGAGGCTAAAGGTTTTTCTACAAAGAAGAGGTGGGAAACCTGGGGATCTCTCCCTGGGAAGGCCTACAATCTGGCTCCGTTTCAGGGCCACACTGTGGAATACATACTGGGGAGGGCAATGAGACAAGTGGGTGCTTCTTTCCTAGTTCTGCTGTGCTTTCTTCTTCTTCTTACTCCTGCTAGGGTCATCCAGTAGTGCTCACCTCCAGCAAGTTGCAGTGACATCTCTGCAGGTGGATTCCCACTGGGGATATCCAGCCTTTGCTCCAGCTGGCTGCCCTGCCGGGCTCAAGTGTCCCTGTGGACAGATCAAAACCAGCAGTTTTCAGTACTACTTCCATGTAGGGCTTTTCAGTGAGTTCTGCTGGCTTTCTTTTATTGTGGGAAGAGTGCTAGTAACTCAGTAGCAGTCCTTTTGGTAGCTTCTCAAGGAGATCCTCATATCCTAGAGGACAAGTGTCAGCAGTGCTCCTGCCTGTGGCTTCCTGGGAGCCTCTTTAGCACCCTGGTGGGGAGCTTCCTCTCCCAGTTCTGGCCTTTGGCACATCCAGTGGCCACACTCTATGCAAAGTGGTCTAAATACCCGCCAATGTGTGTAAAGAGAGGAGAAGGAATGAAGGACACCTGGGTTTGATCCCTGGGTTGGGAAGATCCCTGGAGAAAGGCAAGACAACCCACTCCAGTATTTTTGCCTAGAGAATTCAATGGACAGAGGAGCCTAGCGTGCTACAGTTCATGGGGTCACAAAGAGTCAGACACGACTGAACACCATTTTATTTATATTTATTTAGACGAAACATACTTAGCTAACCTGATGATTGGTTTCTGGTTTGGGCTGCTGCATAGATTTTGATGCCATTCTTGGAAATGAAGTGTACAGATTTGGAATATAGAGGGAATATATAATGAGCTGACTTTTACACATACATTATTTGAATCATCCATGAATATCTTAGTGGGTATTTGAGGTAGTGTCACAATAAGCTGCATGAATGTAAAAATATTCTGGCTTTGATTAGAATTAAGAGAACTTATGAATTACAATGCTAATTAGTATTGAGGGAGAGGCAACTGAAGGAAAATAAACTTTGACTCAAATAGCTAAAGAATTTAAAGTACTGGATCAGCAACTTTACCATGTCAATGAAGTGAGAAAAATTGCATTAATTTATTCGTTATACTTTTCTTTTCTCTGCATGGAAAGGTACCGTGTGTGTGTGGGAACATAGTATAAGAAACTTCTTTTTGAGCTTAAATGAATCTATGCTCTTTCTTGGATAAAAAGTTACTGTACACGAAATAGCTGTTCTTCTGGGGACAATTTGATTAGTTTCTCAGGGAGAGCTGTGAAAGTGAAAGTTATGTCCTTGGGAGAAAGGTGATTAGATAGAAAGCATCCCAGCTCCTTTTAACACAACAGTTTCTGTGGATGATGATGATGATGGTAATTCATTAACAGATGAACCATCAGGGAGGAGTGCTAAGCTGAGAGGATGTCAGGGAAACAGGACTAAACAAGGACCATCCCTAGCAAAGTGGGTCCATGATTGTCCTTTTTTGGGGTCATAATATTTTCCCTTAGCTTATTATTATATTGAATGTACTGAATAAATATAGAGTTCCCTCTTCAAAGTAACTCTGAAATAGAAAGGCTGTTGTTTCATTTTAACTGCTGTACTATCTGGAAACTCATTCTATTAGGGTTCAAGTTTACATAATTTAGGGCATAATATTAGAGTATTATTTTGTATTAAGTTGATAAAACTGAGATACGAAGCTCGGAGAACTGAAAACAGCTTTCCTGAAGAAAGAACTGCTGATAATAAATCACTGCTTTGCTACGTTTGATCTAAGTGTGCTATTTTTCCTTTTTCTTTTTCCTTTAATCCTGAAAGGGATAATTTGAGTTTTAAATACAAGAGGTTGAAAGTGGTTTCAGATCTTTTCAATTAAAAGTTTCAGTTTTCAAGTTCTTTGCCCTGGAAAAGACTAAATCTCTTCTTGAAATTGGTTGACATGGTGTTAAATGAACTATTTCTTTGAAAACCCTGTACAATGGGCTAGCATTCATCAAAAGATGCTTTGCCTGGAGGCAAGCTTCTCAGTTCAGTGACCTTATGGACATAAAGGACCGTTTTAAAAGGCATTGATATCTAGTTAACACTTTTTTGGACACTCAGATGTAACAATTTTCTTTCACATTGAATGGATTAAAAAAAAAAAAAAAAAAGAATAGTCAGCTTTCAATAGATTCAATTAGTTTATTTCCCATCAATTACTCTATCAGGTTGGCTCAATAAGATTTTGTTATTTGGGGGGGTCATTTTAAGTGTCTTTTCCATCAGTTTGTTATTTTTAAACCTCCAAAGATTCACCATAAAATGCATCTCCATCTGCAGGAAGCAATTCTTAAATTGCTTCACTCAACAAATTCAAAATTGCTAGGCTCAATATAGGACTGATTTGGAAAGGGATTACCTCTTGGGTTCAGAAAACCTTCTTCTGAGACAGGTTATGGCATGGAGCAAATCTCTGAATGTTAGAAGTTACTTTTATTTATTTATTTTTTTATTGTAAATTGTTTGAAGTTTTGCTTCATTGCTTTGAAATATTTCCTGGTAAAAAGTTATACTTCCTAGTGACCAAATCTGTGAGTTATTTAGATGGTGTAAACTTTCCAATCAGTAAAAACCGAATTAAATTTTTCTATGCAATTTAAAATAGCATTTGAATAGACATATTTAAATACCTTTTTCTCAGAATTTATAAATCTTGAATTCAGTTCTGCATTTATTTCATTTCAAGTTAATCCTGCCCTACCACCTTTCACAGCACAAATATGTAAATTATTAGTCTTCAGTACAGAGAAGCTCTTTCTACTACTCATATAATAAGGTGGAATTTTTGGCATAGGTTTCATTTACAGTAAAGTGTAAAATGGGTTAAAAAATCTTCATTTATCTTCAGTGTTTTAAGTCTAATTAAAGTAAAACAGAAACCCCAAAAAGCAGGTAAAGGACAAAGACTTGTTTGCTAGTTTAATTAGATGTAGGAATCGATTGTTCTCTTTAGGAGGTTGCTTATTCTACAGAATTTTAAAAGAAAAGACACAATTTTCTTTTTCATTTATTTTTATTAGTTGGAGGCTAATTACTTTACAATATTGTAGTGGTTTTTGCCATACATTGACAGGAATCAGCCATGGATTTACATGTATTCCCCATCCCGATCCCTCTCCCGCCTCCCTCCCCATCCCATCCCTCTGGGTGTTTCCAGTGCACCAGCCCTGAGCACTTGTCTCATGCACCCAACCTGGGCTGGTGATCTGTTTCACCCTTGATAGTATACTTGTTTCAATGCTGTTCTCTCATAACATCCCACCCTCGCCTTCTCCCACAGAGTCCAAAATCTGTTCTGTACATCTGTGTCTCTTTTTCTGTTTTGCGTATAGGGTTATTGTTACCATCTTTTTAAGTTCCATATATGTGCATTAGTATACTGTATTGGTCTTTATTTTTCTGGCTTACTTCACTCTGTATAATGGGCTCCAGTTTCATCCATCTCATTAGAACTGATTCAAATGAATTCTTTTTAATGGCTGAATAGTATTCCATTGTGTATGTACCACAGCTTCCTTATCCATTCATCTGCTGATGGGCATCTAGGTTGCTTCAATGTCCTGGCAATTATAAACAGTGCTGTGATGAACATTGGGGTGCACGTGCTCTTTCAGATCTGGTTTCCTCGGTGTGTATGCCCAGGAGTGGGATTGTTGGGTCATATGGGAGTTCTATTTCCAGTTTTCTAATGAATCTCCACACTGTTCTCCATAGTGGCTGTACTAGTTTGCATTCCCACCAACAGTGTAAGAGTGTTCCCTTTTGACAAGACACAATTTATCTTAATCCTAGGTCAGCATTTTCCTGAAAGTGAGTTAGCCTTTCGCACAAGAAAGAAGAGACACACTAGAATTTTTAATTGAAAATCTCAGTATTAAGCTCTAATATCTAAAATCAAGTTTTCTTTCTTTTTTTTTTAAGAAAATTTGTAAGCTGTTTAAGTCTTTTATTCTAAAAAAATATCATTAGTGACTAACTCAATTCCTTCCAGATACCCACGATGGTGTGATCACTCACCTAGAGCCAGACATCCTGGAATGTGAAGTCAAGTGGGACTTAGGAAGAATCACTACAAGCAAAGCTAGTAGAGGTGATGGAATTCCAGTTGAGATATTTCAAATCCTAAAAGATTATGCTAAAGTGATGCACTCAATATGCCAGCAAATTTGGAAAACTCAGCAGGGCCACATAATTGGAAAAGGTTCAATTCCAAAGAAAGGCAATGACAAAGAATGTTCAAACTACCATACAATTGCATTCATCTCACACACTAGCAAAGTAATGTTCAAAATTCTCCAAGTCAGGCTTCAACAGTATGTGAACCAGTAAATTCCAGATGTTCAAGCTGGATTTAGAAAAGGCAGGGGAACCAGAGATCAAATTGCCAACATCCGTTGAATCATTGAAAAAGCAACAGAGTTCCAGAAGAACATCTACTTCTGCTTTATTGACTACGCCAAAGCCTTTCACTCTGTGGATCACAACAAACTGTGGAATATTCTGAAAGTGATGGGAATACCAGACCACTTTACCTGCCTCCTTAAAAATCTGTATGCAGGTCACGAAGCAAGAGTTAGAAATGGATATGAATAACAGACTGGTTCCAAATCAGGAAAGGAATACATCAAGGATGTATATTGTCCCTGATTATTTAACTTAAAAGCAGAGTACATCATGAGAAATCCTGGGCTGGATGAAGCACAAGCTGGAATCAAGATTGCCAGGAGAAATATCAATAACCTCAGATATGGAGATGACACCACCCATATGGCAGAAAGTGAAGAATTAAAGAGTCTCTTCATTAGGGTGAAATAAGAGAGTGAAAAAGTTGGCTTAAAACTCAACATTCAGAAAACTAAGATCATGGCATCTGGTCACATCACTTCATGGCAAATAGATGGGGAAACAGTGGAAACAGTGGCTGATTTTATTTATTTATTTATTTTGACCTCAAAATCACTGTAGATGTTGACTCCAACCATGAAATTAAAAGACTCTTGCTTCTTGGAAGAAAAGCTATGACCAACCTAGAGAGCATATTATAAAGCAGAGACAATACTTTACCATAAAAGGTCCATCTAGTCAAAGCTATGGTTTTTCCAGGAGTCATGTATGGATGTGAGAATTGGACTATAAAAAAGCTGAAGGATTGATGCTTTTGAACTGTGGTGTAGGAGAAGACTCTTGAGAGTCCCTTGAACTGTAAGGAGAGCCAACCAGTCCATCCTAAAGGAAATCAGTCCAGAGTATTCATTGGAAAGACTGATACTGAAGCTGAAACTCCAATACTTTGGCCATCTGATGCAAAGAACTAACTTATTGGAAAAGACCCTGGTGCTGGGAAAGATTGAAGGTGGGTGGAGAAGGAGAGGACGGAGGATGAGAAGGTTGAGTGGCATCATCCAATTGAAAGACATGATTTCTGGCAGTTGGTGATGGACACGGAAGCCTGGTGTGCTGCAGCCCTTGGGGTTGCAAAGAGTCAGACACGACTGAGCAACTGAACTGAACAATTCCTTCCGGAAACCTCTGACTATGAAGGTGTAGCATAATATATAAAACAGACTACTTAAGGGATATTTTATTACAAAAGGTGCCACTCAAATCTCCAATAAATAGGTTCATACAAATATTTTTCAGGGATATCCCATCTTCCAAAAGCAAGGCTGTCACACTGTGCTTGGTTTTGCTCTGAAGTTCCTTGAAGACATTCTATAAGCCTCCTAGAGGTGCAAAAAGGCAGATCTTTCATCCCCCACCTGCTACAGCCTGAGCCAATTTGCTTTCATTTTGAATCATTCATTTGCTCACTCAGTCAACCAACATATACCAGCTTCTCTATGCCAGACTCTGCTACTCACTGTGCTGAAATTGTATTGAATTTATAACCTGAATGAGGAGGCAGGAATTAAGAAGTTAAATCTAAAAGTACAAATAATGTTAAGTGTAAGAAAGATGATCACAGATGCTTTGGCAGAGGACAACAGATGCTTCTTTTAAGATGAGTGACAACATTTTTGGTATAATTAGTAATTAATGAACAATTAAACAAAAACCTAAAAAATAAGTAATTGGCCTAGGTGAAGAGTGGGGAGTGTTTCAAACAGTGTACAACACACATAAAGGCCAGGATATGAGCAGAGCCTGACATGTCCCAGAACTCTCCAGCAGCCATCTTTGCCTTAAGTTGGGTGAAGGGAAAGAGTTTGAAGAACCAAGCAGAGGCTAGATCCTGCAAGAATGTCTCCGATTTTATATCAAAGTATACCCAACATTTGACTACAACATAATTAGTGTGACTTTTTTCCTCATCAGTTAAGCAAGGTGATACTCTGTAGAAAAGTACTACTATCCATCATAACATAGTATTCATCTTTCTTTCTTCAACAAATTCCTTCAGCTATTAATCAGTCACAACCCTTGCCAGCTTCTAAAGCAATGGCATCCTAGTATATATGGAAAAAATTCAACTAAAAAAAAAAAATCCAAAGTCCAAAGAGCCGGGCACCATCTGGCTCTTGCTTCCCTCTGATTCACTGTGTTCCTGCTTCAGCCACCCTGGAGGTGGCATATCAAGTCCCCTTAGCCTGCCAAACAGAGCAGTTTCCCAGGGCAGTTCCCTGGGAGCCCAGGCTCACTGCACTCTGCCAATTTCCTAGCACAAGAGTGCAAATTATTTTTGTCTTGGTCTCAGAATTTTACACAGACTCCTTCTTCCCCTGGGCAGACATAACCTGAAAGAGCAGAGTTAATGCTCCTGGGACAACCTTCAAACAATAGTAGTTGGAAGTGAGTGGAAAAGTGCTTCTTCCTTTCACCCTATAGCTTCCCACTTTTTGGAGACTTTCTGTAATTCTCAGGAGGTCCAAGTAGAACTGAGCCCTTGTCACCCAGAGCAGAGGTGCAATGACTTTCTCTTCCTTTGACTGTGCCCTGATCTGTCTCCTGGGCCCCTGTGCTTCACTGTCTCCTTGTCATCACCTCTAAGAAGTTGCTTACACCTACACTTGTGATACAACCTCTGCTTTTGGGGGGAACCCAAACTGTGGTCCTGACTTTGCAAGCATTCTGTGTTTATTTTTCAGTGAGGATCATTGTGTTCTGCCTGGAACTCTCCTCTTTGGATATCTTAACATGGCTGGTGCCATTTCATCATTAAATTGCAGCTGAAATGTTACATTCTGAGAGGAATCTTTAATCTCATGTTACCCCCACACTGCTCATCTCTGTTCATTGCATTATTCTTAATATGTTTATTGCAACTGACCGCTTTTTAAATGCTTCTGTTTATTTTCTTATTAATTTAGTTGATTACTTACTTTCTACCACCTAGAATGCAAGTTCCAGGCGAGCAGAAGCCTACTACTCTATGAAGTTGTTGTGCTCCTAGAGCTTAGAAAAATGGCTGGCACATAGTGGTTACCCAATAACTGTGTGTTGAAGGACTTTAAAAAGGGAATTCTGTTCATTTTCAAGGTGAAATAAAATATACAAGGCAATATTTCTCTCAGAAATAAATGAAAAAGAAAGGAAGGAAACAATAACAAAGATTGATAAAACCAAAAGCTGGTTCTTTGAGAAGATAAACAAAACTGACAAACCACTAGCAGTCTCATCAAGAAAAAAAGGGAGAAAAATCAAATCAATAAAATTGGAAATGAAAAAGGAGAGGTTACAACAAACAGCACAGAAATACAAAGTCTCATGAGAAAATATTATGAGCAACTATATGCTAATAAAATGGACAAACTAGAGGAAATGTACAGAAATTTAAAAAACCCTAAGTGTACTATCAGAAAATTACTAGAGCTAATCAGTGAATATAGCAAAGTCATAGAATACAAAATCAATACACAGAAATCACTTGCATTTCTATGTACTAACAATGAAAAATCAGAAAGAGAAATTAAGGAATCAATCCCATTCACCATTGAAACAAATAGAATAAAATATCTAGGAATAAACTTACCTAAGGAGAAAAAAGAACTGTATACAGAAAATTATAAGGCACTGATGAAAGAAATCAAAGACACAATAAACAGATGGAGAAATAGTACATGTTCTTTTGTAGGAAGAATCAATATTGTGAAAATGACTATACTACCAAATGCAATCTATAATTTAATGCAATCCATATCAAATGGCATTTTTCACAGAACTAGAACAAAAATTTCACAATTCATATGGAAACACTGAAGACCCGGAATAGCCAAAGCAGTCTTGAGAAAGAAGAATGGAGCTGGAGCAATCAACCTTCCTGACTTCAGACTATACTATAAAGCTACAGTCATCAAGACAGTATGGTACTGGCACAAAAACAGAAATATAGACCAATGGAACAAGAGAGAAAGCCCAGAAATAAACCTATGCATCTATGGGTATCTTATTTTTGACAAAGGAGGCATGGATATACAATGGGGCAAAGACAGCCTCTTCAATCAATGGTGTTGGGAAAATTGGACAGCTACATGCAAAAGAATGAAAGTTGATCACTACCTAATGCCATACACAAAGATAAACTCAAAATGGATTAAAGACCTAAATGTAAGACCAGAAACTATTAAACGGTTAGAGGAAATCATAGGCAGAATACTCGATGACAAAAATCAAAGCAAAATCTTCTATGACCCACCTCCTAGAGTATGGAAATAAAAACAAAAATAAACAAGTGGGACCTAGTTAAACATAAGCTTTTACACAGCAAAGGAAACTACAAACAAAGTGAAAAGACCACTCTCAGAATGGGAGAAAATAATAGCAAATGAAACAACTGATAAAGAACTAATTTCCAAAATATACAAGCAGCTCATACAACTCAGTACCAGAAAAACAAACAATCAAAAAGTGGGGGAGGGGCCTGATGAGACATTTCTCCAAAGAAGACATACAGATGGCTAACAGGCACATGAAAACTTGCTCAACATCACTTCTTATTAGAGAAACGCAAATTAAAGCTACAATTAGATATCACCTCACACCAGTCAGAATGGCCATCATCAAAAAGTCTACAAAAAACAAATGCTGGAGAGGATGTGAAGAAAAGAGAACACTCTTGCATTGCTGGTGGGAATGTACACTGATACAGCCACTTTGGAAGACAGTATGGTGATTCCTTAAAAAGCTAGGAATAAAGCCACTATATGACCCAGCAATCTCACTTCTATGAAATCCCATTCCTCTGATATCCTGAGGAAATAAAAACTGAAAAACATACATGTACTCCATTGGTCACTGCATCACTATTTGCAATAGCTAGAACATGGAAGCAACCTAGATATCCATTGACGAATGGATAAAGACGCCGTGGTACATATATACAATGGAATACTACTCAGTCATAAAAAGGAACACATTTTAATCTGTTCTAATAAGGTGGACAAAACTAGAGCCCATTTTACAGAGTGAAATAAGTCAGAAAGAGAAATATAAATATTATATACTGACTGATATATATGGAATCTGAAGAGATGGGACTGTTGAATTTATTTTCAAGGCAGTAATGGAGAAACAGACATAGAGAACAGACCTATGGACATGGTGTGAAAAGAGGAGGGAGAAGGGGAGATGTAAGGAGAGAGTAACACAGATATATACAATACCATACGTAAAACAGATAGCCAGTGGGAATTTGCTGTATGACTCACGAAACTCAAACAGGGGCTCTGCAACAAGCTGAAGGGTGGGCTGGGGAGGGAGATAGGAGGGAGGTCCAGGACACCCAGGGGACATGGGTGTACCTATGGCTGATTTTTGTTGATGTGTGACAGAAAACCACAAAATTCTGAAAAGCGATTATCCTTCAAGTAAAAATAAATAAGTAAATAAAAAATAAAAAGGTGAAAAAAATACTCATGAGACATATTACAAGACCACAGTGTTTATAATTTACTCTCACTTACTGCCCATGTGAGAAGGATACATAAAAGTCTTGACCTAAAGATATTCTGCAAAGTTGGGATTATACAAACATTTTTATTTATAATCCAAAATTTAATCCTTTTTGTATGTACAACCTCATTCCTCTATATGCCACCCACAGCCACCTCCAGCTCAAAGTTTACTTCAAGTTTACTAGGCCAGTATTGCTCTATTCTTAATAATTGTTTATTTTTCTGTGGCTTTTCTCATGCAATGTTTTTATATATTTCAAAAAGTACTACTTGTACTTGTGGTAACTGGGAGTGGGTCTGCACAGTTTAGACTTTTGCCTGCCTGGATGGGGGTTTATTCTCCCCATTTCATTGTCTTGGGAATGTAAACAATGTGTGGTCTCATCTTCCTTACCTTTTTCTGTTTTATCTGAATAATTTCTTGACCTGAATTATTTCTAGTAATTTAATGTGATATATTTATTTCCCATATTTATCATAATAATGAAAATTGATTCTCATTCAGACTTATTTTTTCTACCCTCACACTGCACTAACTCTCTTGATACCCTGAGCAGCTCACTACCCAGCAGTAGGAGCCCTGCCAACCAATATGTGGTTCAGCCAAGCTGGTAGTGGCATGTCTGGCTAGTAGAGGACTGCCAGGCATGGGACTCTTCATCTTACTCAGGAAAAAAGGAGTAAGTATTTTAAATTTGATGTAAGGTGTCAAAATTGACAGTTGGTGGCCTTTTAAATGCCTCCTGGAATGTTAGCAAGTACGGGCTGGAATGGGAACTGATGCAAATCAGGCCAGAAGACATGGCTCTACCTCTCACAGACCTCGTGGAAGGAGCAGAGAAGTGTTGGCCACAATGGATGGGAGTTCAGGGCCCCATAGGTGTGAAGGCCCACCCCAGAGAAGCCAAGGTATTTTTTATTTGTAATTCTGAGTTATTTTTCTTATACATCCCCCAAACTGCAAAAGCTTCAGGCCCTCACAAAAGAGTTACCACTGGAAAGGAAGCTTAGGTCTACTACTGGAAAGAAGCATAATTGTGTGTGGGTCAAGTCACTGGAAAGACCTCCTTTACACATGTGGTAAAATACAGATAACATAGAATTTGTTACTTTAACCATTGAAAAGTACAATTCAATGCATTTAGCATATTTGCAATGTTGTGCAACTATCACCGCTATCTGGTTCCAGAACATTTTTATCATTCTGGGAGGAAACAACATACCCAACAGGTAGTCACTCCCCATTCCCCATTGTCTCCTGCCCTTGGCAACCACTAATCTACTTCTTATTTTTATAGGATGAAATGTTTCATGAAAATGGAATCATATAATACATGGACTTTTGTGCCTGGGTCTGACTGTTTCACTTAGCATGCTTTCAAGATTTATTCATGTTGTAGTGAGAATCAGTATGTCATTCCTTTTCATACAGAAAAATCTTCTAAGTTAAAGACAAAGATAAATAATAATAATCTAAATAATAGAGAGGATATGGCCAATTGACTACAAGAATTCCAAGAATAAAATTCAACAGCATGACCCAAATACTATGGGCAAGACTCTTTATGATACTGTACTATATTCTGTTCTCTAACCTAGTGGACTAGAGTTTAGATGTCTTTTCGAGTCTTCACACCAATTTCAATCAGTGATGTTGACTAATTTTTAAGCCTTTCATAATTCATATCTATTCTGCTCAGAAATAATTCTTGTGCCAGTCTCCTGTCTGTCCCCTTTGCCTGATCTCAATTAATGCCTTTCTAATCTGGGTCAGCATGCAAGTTACTCACTGAAATTCTGGAGAAGAAAAGTATTTTTACTTGATTTCTGTGAGAACACTTGAAAATAGGAGTGCGTCAAGGCTGTATATTGCCACCCTTCTTATATAAATTATATGCAGAGTACATAATGAGAAACGCTGGGATGGAGGAAGCACAAACTGAAATTAAGATTGCTGGGAGAAATATCAATAACCTCAGATATGCAGATGACACCACCCTTATGGCAGAAAGCAAAGAAGAACTAAAAAGCCTCTTGATGAAAGTGAAAGAGGAGAGTGAAAAAGTTGGCTTAAAACTTAACATTCAGAAAACTAAGATCATGGCATCTGGTCCCATCTCTTCATGGCAAATAGATGGGGAAACAGTGGAAACAGTGGCTGACTTTATTTGTTTGGGCTCCAAAATCACTGCAGATTGTGATTGCAGCCATGAAATTAAAAGATGCTTACTCCTTGGAAGGAAAGTGATATCCAACCTAGACAGCATATTAAAAAGCAGACACATTACTTTGTCAACAAAGGTCCGTCTAGTCAAGGCTATGGTTTTTCCAGTGGTCACGTATGGATGGAGAGTTGGACTATAAAGAAAGCTGAGCACCAAAGAATTGATGCTTTTGAACTGTGGTGTTGGAGAGGACTCTTGAGAGTTCCTTGGAGTGCAAGGAGATCCAACCAGTCCATCCTAAAGGAAATCAGTCCTGGGTGTTCACTGGAAGGACTGATGTTGAAGCTGAAACTCCAACATTTTGGCCACCTGATGAGAAGAGCTGACTCATTTGGAAAGACCCTGATGTTGGGAAAGATTGAAGGCAGGAGGAGAAGGGGACGACAGAGGATGAGATGGTTGGATGGCATCACCAACTCAATGGATATGAGTTTGGGTAAACTCCTGGAGTTGGTAATGTACAGGGAGGCCTGGCGTGCTGTGGTTCATGGGGTTGCAAAGAGTTCGACATGACTGAGCAACTGAACTGAACTGAACTGATACCTCCAAGTGAAAATAAATACTGCATTCACAGTGTTACCACTATGCTGCCCACCTTTAATTTGTTGTAGAGTATTGGTAAAACATTTTGAACAGAGTCTACATAAACAAATGTATATCCAATTTTTCCTGTTATGAAGCATAATTACTTTAAATAACCATAAAATACTATGTAGTTTTTAGCAGCTTATATAGCATTTTGTTGACTTATTTTTAGTCTACAGTGCAGAGTCCTCAGCACAGAGGACTCTGTGTGACTCTGCACAAATAGCTTCAACTATTATGCAAATCATCATAGCATCTGCAAAAGAAATCTGCTGCTTTTATACTTAGGTAGACTATCAGCACTCGGTCTTATGCTCTTACATTTTGCTTCTTATATCTGCTCATAACTATGTCCATTTTCATAGAGGTTAGTACAATCTTCATGTTCACTAAAACAAGAAGTCCCTAAATACATATCTTTTGGGTATAAGTGGTGGTCTTATTTAGTCTTCTGTTGTAAAATTTTAGTTTCTTGTATTTGAATCTTACTGAATGCTTTTGAAAAGCTTTTATTTCAAAAATTATAGTTAAACGTTATTTAATTTCACCACATTTCACTTATGCCTGACTTTGAAAATCTCCCATCCTGCTTGGGAAATGGAGGTGTGATAATAAAATCAGCTCTTTTCTCCCTGGTTCATGCATTCTTAACAGGGAAATATTGTTCCCAAGAGGTGAATATTGTTTCTCAGGTGTGGCAAATTACTCTTTTTAGTGTATAAATCATAGATATACATACATTCACTTCAGTTCAGTTCAGTCAGTCAGTTGTGTCCAACTCCTTGCGACCCTATTTACTGCAGGACGCCAGGCCTCCCTGTCCATCACCAACTCCTGGAGTTTACTCAAAATCATGTCCATTGAGTCAGTGATGCCATTCAACCATTTCATTCTGTCATCCACTTCTCCTCCTTCCTTCAATCTTTCCCAGAATCAGGGTCTTTTCCAAGGAGTCAGTTCTTCACATCAGATGGCCAAAGTATTGGAGTTTCAGCTTCAGCATCAGTCCTTCCAATGAATACTCTGGATGTATTTTCTTTAGGATGAACTGGTTTGATCTTCTTGCAGTCCAAGGGACTCTTAAGAGTCTTCTGCAACACCACAGTTCAAAAGAATCAATTCTTCAGAGCTCAGCTTTCTTTGTAGTCCAACTCTGACAATCATACAAGACCACTGGAATAACCATAGCTTTGACTAGATGGACCTTTGATGGCAAAGTAATGTCTCTGCTTTTAATATGCTGTCTAGGTTGGTCATAACTTTTCTTCCAAGGAGCAAGCGTCTTTTAATCTCATGGCTGCAACCACCATCTGCAGTGATTCTGGAGTCCCCCCCTCCCCCCCAAAATAAAGTCTGACACTGTTTCCACTGTTTCCCCATCTATTTGCCATGAAGTGATGGGACCAGATGCTGTGATCTTAGTTTTCTGAATGTTGAGTTTTAAGCCACCTCTCTCACTCTCCTCTTTCACTTTCATCAAGAGGCTATTTTGTTCTTCTTTGCTTTCTGCCATAAGGGTGGTGTCATCTGTACATCTGAGTTTATTGGTATTTCTCCTAGCAATCTTGATTCAAGCTTGTGCATCCTCTAGCCCAGCATTTCTCATGATGTACTCTGCATATAAGTTAAATAAGCAGAGTGACAACATACATCCTTGATGTACTCCTTTCCCTATTTGTTGCCAGTCTGTTGTTCCATGTCCAGTTCTAACTGTTGCTTCCTGACCTGCATACATACATTAGATATACAAATATACAGTATATCCATGGTATTAAAAATTTAATAGTTTAGACTTACAAGCCAAGAGATGAGATCTCTGAAGGAAACTTGCCTAGCTAGCAGGTTTATCTTGGCCTCCCCGACCTCCAGAATGAATCATGCATAATGTGATGGAGAAGTAACTGAAGTTGGCCAAGGCAGAAGCAGAAAGACAAGTCAGAAGGCTATCAACATAATCCAGAGATCAGGTCTTGAGCCTTTGGAGTAGAACACTGACTAATACCCTAGACTACCAGAGAACTAACCCTAGGGAGTATCAAATAGTGAGAGCTCACACAAAGGAAACCACTTGAATACAAGTCATGGCATCACCCAACCACCAGTAGCACCCAGTGCAGGATGCCTCATCCAAACAAAAAATAAGACAAAAATACAAAGCCAATCATCAGCAGACAGGATTACCACCCCACTCAACCTTGACCATCGGAGGGAAAAACAAACAAACAAACAAGCAAACAAATAAACAAAAACCTCAGCACAAATCTCACCCTATATGAAGTTTACACAAACCACTGGACCAAACTTAGGAGGGCAGAAAGCAAAAGGAAGATAGAATTCAACCTTGAAGTGTGGGAAAAAGAGACCTCAAACACAATAAGTTAAGAATAAAATGAAAAGGCAGAGGAATACTGCACAAATAAAGGAGCAAACTAGAAACACAGAAGTCCAAATAAATAAGGAGGAAACTTATAAATAAGGAAATAAATAAATAAGAAAGGAAACTTTCAGGCAAACTACCTGAAAAAGAATTCAGAATAATGATAGTAAAGATGATAAAAAAAAACCTTGAAAACAGAATGGAGAAAATGCAAGAATCAATTAACAAAGACTTAAAAGAATGAAAGAATAAACATATAGAGACTAATAACACAATTACTGAAATTAAAAATATGATTCTATTCTATTGATTCTATTGATTCTAGCATGAATCAATAGCGGAATATCTGAAGCAGAACGGATCATTGTACTGGAAGATAAAATGGTGGAAATAACTGCTGAAAAGCAGAATAAAGTAAAGAGAATGAAAAGAACTGAGTATAGTCTCAGAGACCTCTGGGAAATATTAAATATATCAACATTCGAATTATACGGATCCCAAAGAAGAGCACAAAAAGAAATGGTATGAGAAAATATTTGAAGAGATTATAGTTGAAAATTTCCTGACCATGGAAAAGGAAATAGTCAATCAAGTGCAATAGGTGCAAAGAGTCCCACACAAGACCCAAGGAGAAACATGCTGAGACATGTTACTAATCAAACTAACAAAGATTAAACACAAAGAAAGCATATTAAAAGCAGCAAGGGAAAAGAAACAAGTAAAATACAAGGGAAACCCCATATATTTAATGATCTTTTAGCAGAAACTCTGCAGGTCAGAAAGGAATGGCAGGATATACTTAAAATACTGAAAGGGAAAAATCTACAACCAAGATTACTCTACCCTGCAAGGATCTCAATCAAAATTGATGGAGAAATCAAAAGCTTTTCAGACAAGCAAAAGTTAAGAGAATTCCATACCAACAAACCAACATTACAACAAATGTTAAAGAGACTTATATAGTCAGGAAATAGAATAGAGAAAAAGATCTACAAAAACAAATCCCAAATAATTAAGAAAATGGGAATAGGAACATATTTATGAATAATTGCTTTAAATGTAAATGGATTAAATGCTCTGAACAAAAGACAGAGATTGGCTGAATGGATAAAAAACAAGACCCATGTATATGTTGCCAATAAGAAACCCACTTCAGACCTCAGGGCACATCTAGACTGAAAGTGAGAGGATGGAAAAATATATTCCATGCAGATGGAAAGCAAAAGAAAGCTGGACTAGCAATCCTCATATAATACAAAGTAGACCTTAAAATAAAGAATATTACAAGAGATAAAGAAGGACACTACATAATGATCAAGGGATCAATCCAGGAGGAAGACATAGCAATTGTTAATATCTATTCACTCACATAGGAGCATCTCAGTACATAAGATAAACTTAAGATAACATAAGATAAATACATAAGATAAATATATATACATAAATACAGAAGATAACAGACATAAAAGGAGAAATTAGCAGTAACACAATAATAATAGGAGACTTTAACACTCCAAGTCTTAAATGACACATTAGATGAAATAGATCTCATTAATATCTTCAGGACATTCCATCCAAATGCAGAAGAATACACCTTATTCTCAAGTGCACATGGAACATTCTCTAGGATAGACCACATCTTGGGTCACAAATCAAACCTCAGTAAATTTAAGAAAATTGAAATCATGTCAAGCATCTTTTCCAGCCACAAAGCTGTGAGACTAGATATCAATTACAAGGAAAAAAAAAAAAAATAAAAGACAACCATAAGAAACACAAACACACGGAGATTAAACAGTACATTTCTAAATAATGAACAGATTACTGAAAAAAATCAAAAGGAAAATTAAAAAGTTCCTAGAAACAAATGACAATGAAAACATGACAACTCAAAACCTATGGGATACAGCAAAAGCAGTCCTAAGAGGGAAGTTTATAGCAATACAGTCCTACCTCAAGAAACAAGAAAAACATCAAATAGACAACCTAACTTTACACCTAAAACAACTGGAAAAAAGAAGAAAAGCCCCCCGCCCCACCCACCCCCGCCAAATTAGCAGAAGGAAAGAAATCATAAACATCTGAGCAGAAATAAATGAGAAAGAAATGAAAGAAACAATAGTAAAGATTAATAAAACTAAAAGCTGATTCTTTGAGAAGATTAACAAAATTGACAAACATTTAGCCAGACTCCTCAAGAAAAAAAGAGAGAAGAATCAAATCAACAAAATTAGAAATAAAAAAAGGAAACGTTATAACAGACAGTGCACAAATACAAAGGATTATAAGAGACTATTATACACAACTATATGGCAATAAAATGGATAACCTGGATGAAATGGGCATATTCTTAGAAAAGTTCAATCTTCCAAGACTGAATCAGGAAGAAATAGAAATTATGAACAACCCAATTACAAACACTGAAATCGAAGCTGTGATAAAAAATCTCCCAAAAAAAAAAAGCCCAGGACCAGATAGCTTCACAGGTGAATTTAAGAAAGCATTTAGAGAAGAACTAATGCCTATATTTCTAAAACTTTCAAAAATTGCAGAGGAAAGAACACTTCCAAACTCATTCCACATGGCCACCAGCACCCTGTTACTAAAACCAGAGAAAGGCAACACACAAAAAAGAAAACTGCAGGCCAATATCATTGATGAACATAGATGCAAAAATCCTCGACAAAATTTTAGCATACAGAGTCCACCAACACATCAAAAAGCTCATACACTGTGATTAAGTTGAGTTTATTCCAGGGATGCAAGGATTCTTTAATATATGCAAATCAATCAATGTGATATACCATACTAACAAACTGAAGGATAAAAACCGTATGATAATCTCAATAGATGCAGGAAAAGCCTTTGACAAAATTCAGCACCCATTTATGATTAAAACCTTTAAAAAAAAATGGGCATAGAAGGAACCTATCTCCACATAGTAAAGACCATATAAGATAAGCCTACAGTAAACATTATTCTCAATGGTGAGAAACTGAAAGCATTCCCCCTAAGATCAGGGACAAGACAAAGGTGTTAACGCTCACCACTATCATCCAACAAAGTTTTGGAAGCCCTAGCTATAGCAATCAGAGAAGAAAAAGATAAAATAAATCCGTATCACAAAAGAAGTATAGCTGTCAATGTTTGCAGATGACATGATGCTAAACAGAGAAAAACCTAAAGATACTTACTAGATCTTACCAGATCGTGAAATTACTAGTGCTAATCAGTGAATTTAGCAAAGTCACAGGATACAAAATTAATACACAGAAATTATTTGCATTTTTATATACTAACAATGAAAAATCAGAAAGAGAAATTAAGGAATCAGTCCCATTCAGTATTGCAAAAGAAATAATTAAATATTAGGAATACACTTACCTAAGGAGATAAAAGAATTGTATACAGAAAAGAATTGTACAGACAGAAAATTATAAGACACTAATGAAAGAAATCAAAAATGACATAAACAAATGGAGAGATATTCCATGTTCCTAAGTAAGAAGAATCAATATTGTGAAAATTATTGTCACCAAAAGCAATCTACAGATTCAATGTGATTCCTATCAAATTACCAATGGCATTTTTCACAGAACTAGGGCAAAAATTTTCACAATTCATATGGAAGCACTTGCTTGCTTGCTCAGTCACTTCAGTCATGTTCGACTCTCGGTGACCCCATGGACCATGGCCTGACAGGCTCCCATGTCCATGGGATTCTCCAGGCAAGAATACGGTGGGTTGCCATTTCCTTCTCCAGTGATAAAGTATGAAGTGAATGAAGTGAAGTCGCTCAGTCATGTCTGACTCTTTGCGACCCCATGGACTGTAACCTACCAGGCTCCTCTATCCATGGGATTTTCCAGGCAAAGGTACTGGAATGGGTTGCCATTTCCTTCTCCATATGGAAGCAAAAAAGACCCCAAGTAGCCAAAGCAATTTTGAGAAAGAAGAATGAAGCTGAAGGAATCAACCATCCTGACTTCAGATTATACTACAAAGCTACAGTTATCCAGACAGTATGGTACTGACACAAAAACAGAAATATAGACCAATGTAACAAGAGAGAAAGCCCAGAGATAAACCCATGCACTGATGGGTACCTTATTTTTGACAAAGGAGGCAAGAATATACAATGGTGCAAAGACATGTTCTTCAATAAGTGGAGCTGGGAAAATTGGACAGTTACATGTAAAAGCATATTAGAACACTTCTCAATACCATACACAAAGATGACCTCAAAATGGGCTAAAGACCTAAATGAAAGGCCAGAAACTATAAAGCTCTTAGAGGAAAGCATAGGCAGAACACTTGATGATATAAATCAAAGCAAGATCCTCTATGACCCACCTCCTAGAGTAACAGAAGTAAAAACAAAAAATAAACAAGTGGGACCTGATTAAACTCGAAAGCGTTTGCAAAGGAAAGGAAACTACAAGCAAGGTGAAAAGATAACCCTCAGAATGGGAGAAAATTATAACAAATGAAACAACTGACAAGGATTAATTTCCAAAATATATAAGCAGCTTATACAACTCAATACCACAAAAACAAACAACCCAATCAAAAAGTGGGAAAAAGACCTAAACAGACATTTCTCCAAAGAAGACATACAGATGGCTAACAAGCACATGAAAAGATGCTCAATATTGCTCATTATTAGAGAAATGAAAATAAAAGCTACAATGATACATCACCTCTCACCAGTCAGAATGGCCATCATCAAAAAGTCTACCAAAAAAAAAAAAAAAAAAAAAAAAAGAATGCTAGAGATGGTGTGGAATGCAAATTGACACAGGCACTATGGAAGACAGTATGGAGATTCCTCAAAACAAACAAACAAACAAAAATATCTAGGAATAAAACCACCATATGACCCAGCAAATCCACTCCTAGGTAAATACCCTGAGAAACCAAAATTAGAAAAGACACATGTATCCCATTGTTCATTGCAGACTATTTATAATAACTAGAACATGGAAGTAACCAGATGTCCTTTGACAGATGAATGAATAAAGAAGCTGTGGTACATATACACAATGTAATATTACTCAGCCATAAAAGTGAATGCATTTGGTCAGTTCCAATGAGGTGGATGAACCTAGAGCCCATTATTAAGAATAAAGTACATTAGAAAAAGAATGATAAATATCATATACAAATGCATATATATGAAATCTCAAAAGATATTACCAAAGAAATTATTTGCAGGTCAGCAATGGAGAAAGAGATATATTAAACAGACTTATGGACATGGAGACAGTGGAGGAGAGGGTGAGATGTATGGAGAGAGTAACAGGGAAACTTACATTACCATATGGAAAATAGATAGCCAACGGGAATTTGCTGTATGTCTCAGGAAACTCAAACAGGGGCTCTATATCAACCTAGAGGAGTGGGATGGGGAGAGAGATGGGAGGGAGGTTTGAGAAGAAGGGGATATATATGTTCCTGCGGTTGATTCATGTTGAAGTTTGATAGAAAACAACAAAATTCTGTAAACTAACTATCCTTCAATTAAAAAATAAGCAAAATTTTCAGTTTAATAGTTTAATATCAAACTAAAACTGATAGTGTATTAACACTCACTATGCCATCTGGAGGAAGGTCAAAGTTGCATAGCACGTTTGTGTCAGACCACTTCCTGGTAGCTGTGTCCCCTCCTCACTTCTGTTCTCTCCTAACTATGGCATGTTCACGTGGACTGAGGCTTGGTGGGCTTTCTTCCTATACTTCTCCCTTGTCTTTTTTTTATAGTAGATTTTTTGTTTTGATTTTATTTTGATTTTTTAAATTAATTAATTTATTTTAATTGAAGGCTAATTGCTTTACAATATTGTAGTTATTTCCCTTGTCTTAAGACCTTAGACTTACATGGCCCTTGGAAAAGAAAGGTGTAGAATCAGATTTGGGAGAAGGATTGTTTTCCCATCCCTGTGAACCAAGTCACTCTAGATCTAGAGGATCAAGGGTTCCTAAGGTTTTGAGGTACCCAATTTCTGTCTGCTTTTCATTTTTCTCACCCTCAAGATCTATTGTCCACTTCTGATTTTGGTAATATGTGTTCCAAGAATCCATAGATACTGGTCTTCCTCTGTTAATCTTTATCATGCTCCACATTATCTGTAACTTCTGTTAACTCTTCTGTTAACTACAAATTGGTAGTTGTTATGGGCACTTGCTATCTATCTCTACAAGGATTAAATTTCATGCTGCTGTGTCTGCTGACCTTCAATATCTCCTGAAAGGAATTCAGGATAGAGAACAGAAATGAGATAGGGGAAAAACTGGCAGGATATATCTTCAGATAGTTAGATATTTTCAGGAGCTGATTTTATGAGCCTAATTCTTGTATCTCTTCATATCTAAAAAGCACTAAAATCCTTCATGGTGATGACTGTTCCTTATGACTAACAGAGCTTCACAAGACTAGTAGAAATCTTCTGGAAAAATATATGCTTGAAAGCATATATTCCCCCTTCACCAAAATAACCTATACACTGACCTTTCCCCACTGCCTCTTTGGAGCAGTTTCTCTTCTAGATGACTAGTGGAGCCCTACCTTTTCTTGGAAGAGGAAGGAGAATTTAAGATGTGAACATCTTATTATTATCTGTGCTTTTTATGGGAAATGTGAGGTGGAAGATGGAGACCAAAAGGATTCATGAGGTCAAGTCATGGGGAGGATGCACAGAGAGAGACAAGAAATATGGGTTTTGTCTGTGGGTCAATGATTTTGATTATGCCCTCTTTATAGCCTTTTGGTTTCCATGGAAGCCCTTTAGAAGGCAGTCCCATGAGGGCAAGGAGGATAGCCAAGTAGATGAAACTCTCTAGCTCATTTTATAAGAGGCATTCAGTTTGTGTCTGTTTCGTTCTCCCCCCAGCCCCATCTATCTATTATCTATCATGCATACCCGGTGGCTTAGTGGTAAAGACTCTACCTGCAATGCAGCAGCTGCATGAGATGTGGATTCAATCCCTGGACTGGGAAGATCCCCTGGAGGAGGGCATGGCAACCCAGTCCAGTATGCTTGTCTGGAGAGTCCCATGGACAGAGAACCCTGACAGGCTATAGTCCATAGGGTTGCAGAGAGCTGAACATAAATAAAGTGACTTAGCACACATTCACATTATCTATCATATATCTATCTTCAATCACCTGGGCATCTATGTAATACTATCTTTGAAGAGGAAATATACTGACACATATACCCAGTGGACTGTCTGGTTAATGTATTAGGAGGAGACTAAATACAATAGCACCCTAGTTTCAGTGTGTGCTGGAGTTGGCTCAGACCATCTTGTTAGTTGAATTTCAAAAATTCTTGTTGAATTTTGGGAATTTGTGGAGCTTGTTGGTATCAGCATGGTAACTTGAAATTGAAGCTCCAATTCATTGTTAGGGAATTAAACCAGTGAAATCAGAAAATGCTACAAATCAGACTCTCTGGCCCGTCCTGCTTTCCTGCAGAGAGCTTGTTTTAAAATGCTTTCTAGCACACCACTACCAGTTTTCAAATTTTAGGGAACTTTAGAATTTATCTGGGGATATGTAGACAATTTGAGCACCTGGGCACCTCTTCCAGAAATTTCATTTAAATTGGTAGAGGATGTCATCTGAATACTGACTATTAAAAGTATCCCTAGAAAGGACCTTAGGGAAAACCACTGTTTAAGTTGCAGCTCAAAGAGGAGGAGTATGCTACAAAGCCTGATAAGTGGTAGAAATGGAAGCAAAGAGTGTTACAAAAATAAATGAATTAGGGTTTCCAGCTCCATGAGGTAGAATTAGAGCATGGCAGGAATATTTAGTTTTGCTGTTAAAACTTTATCAAATCAATAGGCCACTTTCAGGGGAAACCTGAGAGTTGTGTGACTAAACGTCATTGCTATTGTTAAAAGAATCCATCATTGGAGGGGAAATTGGGACAACAAAAAATCTTTAGAAAAGAAGGATGCTAGAATTTAATGACTATCCAGAGATTGGATAGATTAAGCCATGAGATTCTGATTTAATTTATGACAGAATTCCATGTTCAAAATAACCTTGCTGGAAAAAAAAAAAAAAAAAAAAAGGAAAAAGGAATTCAGATCTTTGGGATTGCATGCTCTGGCTCTTTATAAATAAATACTTCTGCTCAAATGGCCACCAAGTACACCCTTTCCTTTGAGTCAGTGTAGTTAACACTAGTTTTTATAGCTTCTGTATACTATGATTTGTTTTACTATCATTGTTCTTATATTTTTAATTGTGCTATCCATCATACAGAAGAAGCTTCACATCAATATCAGGATTAAAACACCTTCAAAACATATTGATAGTTAAAATATTATATGTTTAGAAATTTTAAAGAATTGTTCTGCTACTGTTTTCTACATTTGTTGATTAAATGTTGTGGCTTAAAATTTTGGCAAAATTATTTTAAACTACAATTATTTATTGCAGTGCATTAATTGAAGTGAAAAAATAAAGTCAAAGGTGTTTCCCAGCATGATTTTTGCTGCTCATGGCAGGTTACTTGATTCTGATTTCCCAAAAATAATATGCTATAGCAGTGAGAGAGGAGTGCAAACACATTTTGTTTGACCTTGACTCTCACAGATTATGACATTGCCTAGCAAAGCAAAACACTCTGCAATCTAGGTTGATGACACTGGTTAAAACAAGCCCTACTGTAAATGCAATCTGAACACTTTTCAACTACAGCAGTTTCCCCACAAATCAGCCTTATCAGCCCCATTAGCGCTTGAAGCAGATAAAAGTCCGAAGCTGACTTCCTGCTGCTTATTCTCTTAAGTGTCAGAAATAATGTATTCTGTGTTACAAATGTCCAGGAGGCACACATGTCTGTTACTCCTGACACTGTTATAACTTGTTTTCCAAGCTAAACATCTGTCTTTATGTTCATTAAAAATTGCTTTAAAAAATAGGAAATTGTGTAAAAACAAACTAATAAGTGATCAGCTTGACACAGGCAAATTACCAACAAGAAACTCACTATGTATCCAGAACTCCCACTGATATCAAACATGGCCTGGCTAGTATTCACAATATTTTCCATTCATTTCTTTGTTTATTTGGTTTTTTATATCACAATTGATAACCCATGAACAGTAAGACTAAAAATTATCAAAACATTGGACAAGATGATTCTGACATTGTACAGGAGGCAGTGACCAAAACCATCCCCAAGAAAAAGAAATGTAAGAAGGCAAAGTGGTTGTCTGAGGAGGCTTTCCACACAGCTGAGAAAAGAAGAGGAGTGAAACAAAAGGGAGAAAGGGAAAAGTATACCCAACTGAATACAGAGTTCCAGAGAATAGCAAGGAGAGGTAAGAAGACCTTCTTAAGTGAACAACGGAAAGAAACAGAAGAAAACAATAGAATGGAAAAGACTAGAGTCTTTCAAGAATTTTTTTTTTCTCAATTTCTTTCGATCTCTTCAAGATAATTGGAGATATCAAGGGAATATTTCATGCAAAGATGGGCTTGATTAAACAGAAACAGTAAGGGCCTAACAGAAGCAGAAAAGATTAAGAAGAGGTGACAAGAATACACAGAAGAGCTATACAAAAAAGTATTAATGACCTGTGTGACCGCATTGGTGCAGTTACACACCTAAAGCCAGACACCCTGGAGTGTGAAGTCAAGTGGTCCTTAGGAAGCATTACTATGAACAAAGCTAGTGGAAGTGATGGAATTCCAGCTCAGCTATTTAAAATCCTGGAAAATGATGCTGTTAAAGTACTGCACACAATATGCCAGCAAATTTGGAAAACTCAGCAGCGGCCACAGGATTGGAAAAGTCAGTTTTCATTCTATTCCCCAAAAAGGGTAATGCCAAAGAATCTTCAAACTGCTGTACAGTTGTGCTCATTTCACATGCCAGCAAGGTTATGCTCAAAATCTTTCAAGCTAGGTTTCAGCAGTTTGTGAACTGAGAGCTTCCAGATGTACAAGTTGGAATTAAAAAAGGCAGAGGAGCCAGACATAAAATTGCCATCTGTTGGATCATAGAAAAAGGAAGAGAATTTCAGAAAAACATCTGCTTCTACTTTATTGACCACATTAAAGCCCTTGACTATGTGAGTCACAACAAACTGGAAAATTTTTAAAGAGATGGGAATACCAGACCACATTACCTGCCTCCTGCAAAACCTGTATGCGGGTCAAGATGCAACAGTCAGAACTGGACTGGAATAATGGACTGGTTCAAAACTGGGAAAGGAGTATGTCAAGGCTGTACACTCTCCCTCTGTTTATTTAACTTGTAGGCAGAGTACATCATGTGAAATGCTGGAGTGAATGAATCACACAAGCTAGAATCAGATTGCCAGGAAAAATATCAACAACCTTGGATATGTAGATAATTCCATTCTAATGGCAGAAACCAAAGAGGAATTAAAGAGAGACTTTCTTGATGAAGGTGAAGAGGAGAGTGAAAAAGCTGGCTTGAAACTCAGTATTCCGAAAACTAAGATCATGGCATCTGGTCCCATCATTTCATGGTAAATAGAAGGGGAAAAAGTGGAGATAGTGACAGATTTTATTTTCTAGGACTCCATAATCACTGTGGATGGTGACTGCAGCCATGAAAACAAAAGACGTTTGCTCCTTGGAAGAAAAGCTATGTCAAACCTAGACAGTGTATTAAAAAGCAGAACCATCACTTTACAGACAAAGGTCCATATAGTCAATGGCTTTTCCAGTAGTCTTGTGCACATGTTAGATTTGGACCATAAAGAAGGCTGAGCATTGAAGAACTGATACTTTCGAACTGTGGTTTTGGAGAAGACTCCTGACAGTCCCTTGGACTGCAAGGAGATCAAACTAGTCAATCCTAAAGGAAATCAACCCTGAATATTCATTGGAAGAACTGATGCTAAAGCTGAAGCTCCAATACTTTGACCCCCTGATATGAAGAGCTGACTTATTGGGAAGCATCTTGATGCTGGGAAAGACTGAAGGCAAAAGAAGAGGGCTGCAGAGGATAAGATATTTAGACAGCATCACTAACTCAACGGCTTCCCTTGTAGCTCAGTCGGTAAAGAATCTGCCTGCAATGCAGGAGACCCGGGTTTGATCTCTGGGTTGGGAAGATCCCCTGGAGAAGGAAATGGCAACCCACTCCAGTATCCTCGCCTGGGAAATCTCATGGACAGAGGAGCCTGGTGGGTTGCAGTCCATGGGGTCGCACAGAGTCGGGCATGACTGGGCGACTAACACTTACTTTCTTACTTACTTACTAATTTAATGGACATGAATTTGAGAAAACCTAGAGACAGTGAAGGACAGGGAACCCTGCTGTGCTGCAGTTCATGGGGTCCCAAAGAGTAAACATGACTTAGCAAGTGAAGAACAATAACAATTGGCGATTACATGGGGTTTTATGACTCTAGATTTGGAAGTAAGTAACATAGCAGCTGATGAGGAAACACAAAGTGAACAGTGTGTGCTATAGCCAACTATATTCTTTTCTATTTATCTGAAATTTAGCGAGTATTTATTAAGAATCTGCTATATGCTGAATGTGTGCAAAGATGAATAAAACATATATGCTGTCCTTAAAGAGCTAATAGTTTAATGGAGATGGTTAACATAAACTAATAATTCCAACCAGCACAATTATAAAGACATTCAGAGACTCTGAGATTTAATTGTGTGCATGCTCAGTCACTCAGTTGAGTCTGACTCTCTGCCACCTCATGAACTATAGCCCAGCAGGCTCCTTTGTCCATGAGATTTTCCAGGCAGGAATACTAGAGTGGGTTGAAGATCTCCTCCAGGAGATCTTCCTGACCCAGGGATGGAAACCACATCTCAGGCATCTCCTGTATTGCAGGAGAACTTTATCACTGAGTTATCAGAGAAGCCCACAAGGTCAAGGTTTAATTAATGTACTTATTGATGCATGTCCAAGAAGTCCTAGAGCAAGGTTTGTCTCTGAGGATTTTCGAGATGAAGGAAGAGGGAAGTGGGGAAGAGAAGAGTAAGAGCACTAGCCAAAGATTTGACTTCCTGTCTGTCTGCATCTCTATCTCCATATTGGATTCTATCCAAGCTGCTAGGGTTTTTAATTGACAAGTCATATCACATCATTTAGTATTCAAGGTTCTGGGTCAGAATTTCCCACTACATATATCATCTGAGCCACGTATGAAATTCAACAGTTTCTAGAAGCCACGTTATAAAATGTAGGAAGAAATAGTTGAAACTAATTTTAATACTATGTTCTATTTTATCCAATGTATCCAAACCATTATCCCTTCAAAATATAATCTATGTATTGGAACATTCCACCAATCACTGTGAATAGACTGTTTTCCCTAAAACCTACAGTATGTTCTACATTGTTACTTACAGAATTATTAAGATTGTTCATGTTATTTTGACATATTCCTCTGCTCTACAGCCTAAACAATCCTGGGGCTAACTGCTAGGGAAATTAAATAAATGGTCTTATTCAGACTTCAGAGACAAAACAGAGCAGGCTTCTGACCTTGCCTGTAACCTGGCTGGACACTGCCCTGACTGTGAGTGCCCTGGCAGCTTGCTGTGAGTGCAAGACTTAAGGCAGCACAGATAAGGTAGGGGATGAATCCTGAAATTGTTGAGCCCTTGGAGGGGGTCTGACCAACCAAGCCTCAGGCTTAACAGCATTCTAAGTTTTAAAAGACAAAATAAACAGCATTAATATGAAACCAGAGCTGCAGTTTGCTCACAGATTGATGACATCAAGCACAAGCTGGAATCAAGATTGCTGGGAGAAATATCAATAACCTCAGATATGCAGATGATACCACCCCTATGGCATAAAATGAAGAACTAAAGGGCCTCTTGATGAAAGTGAAAGAGGAGAGTGAAAAAGTTGGCTTAAAACTCAACATTCAGAAAACTAATATCATGGCATCTGGTCCTATCATTTCATGGCAAATAAATGGGGAAACAATGGAAACAGTGACAGACTTTATTCCCTTGCACTTCAAAATCACTGCAGATGGGGACTGCAGCCATGAAATTAAAACGTGCTTGCTCCTTGGAAGAAAAGTTATTACCAATCTAGATGGCATATTAAAAAGCAGAGACATTACTTTGCCAACAAATGTCTGTCTATTCAAAGCTATGGTTTTTCCAGTAGTCATGTATGGATGTGAGAGTTGGACTATAAAGAAAGCTGAGTGTCAAAGAATTGATGTTTTTGAACTGTGGTATTGGAGAAGACTCTTGAGAGTCCCTTGGACTGCAAGGAGATCCAACCAGTCCATCCTAAAGGAGATCAGTCCTGAGTGTTCATTGGAAGGACTGATGTTGAAGCTGAAAATCCAATACTTTGGCCACCTGATGTGAAGAACTGACTCCTTGGAAAAGACCCTGATGCTGGGAAAGATCGAAGGCGGGAAGAGAAGGGGACGACAGAGGATGAGATGGTTGGATGGCATCACCGACTCAATGGACATGGGTTTGGGTGAACTCTGGGAGTTGGTGATGGACAGGGAAGCCTGGCGTGCTGCAGACCATGGGGTTGCAAAGAGATGGACACCACTGAGTGACTGAACTGAACTGAACTGATGATATCAGTCTAGGTCCAGGGATTATAAGCAGAACCCACACGAAATCTTTGAAGTCTCACCCACGGACCCACTGCCTGGGACCTTTTCCCAACTGGGACTCCAGATGCTTTGTGTTGTGGGACTTACCAGCACTACTTAAGTCCGGATGTTGGTCAAAACTCAATTTGATGATGGGTTTTGCTGTTTATATTTCTTTTCTTTTAATGTTAGTATAACATTAAGTAGTATAACATGTAAGTAAGCTAGGTAACTCTTTCATAAATATTGGTACTATTTATTTGTAAAAATAAATATAGTCTATATAGAAAAAACTTGTTCATGAAGCATTTTACTTTTTAAGGAAGTCCAGGTGTATTTTGCACCATAAAGCACAACTCCAGTCTAGCAGCACGTCAGGTCGCCAGTTGCTGCTGGTGGTGTTGGCAGAACAGCACTTCCAGACAGCTCACTGTATAGGGCTCCCCTTTATCCACTCACTCCTGTATGAATAAGAATCTTGACAACTTAACAGATGCCTTTTTTCAGGTGAACCAGAGTAAGTCACTTTTTATTATCCCCTCAGGGCAACCAGAAAGTAGCTCTGTGGGAGCTGTAGTTGGCTAAGCTGCTTTAGCTCTAAATTCTTGCAAACACTGGGGATTTTCATATTTTATTTTCCAACTGTGAGATGCTCCAGGGACTGAGTGTGAAGGAAGGAATAAGACTGACCTGTGAACCATTTATTAAATAAATAATGCATGCATATAAACAGCTTTATTGAGATGTAATTTATATACAATAAAATTCACTCATTTGAGGTGTAAAATTCGGTGATTTTTAGTATATTCACAGAGCTGTGCAACCATCACCATAATCCAATTTTGTTTTTAATTTATTTAATTTCTTGTTAAAAGTAACATTAAAACCATCTAGTTCTTAGGAATATTTAGTATTTGCAACTTCCCCCAAAACAGGGACAGATAATCTATGACTACGTATTTCAATATGGTTTAGTTATACTTTTCTATATTTTTAAATTAAGCACTATAGGAGAAATCGGGCTTCCTTGGTGGCTCAGCAGTCAAGAATCCACCTGCAACACAGGAGTTGCAGGGTACATGGGTTCAATCCCTAGGTTGAGACCATCCCCTGGAGAAGGGCAACCCAGTCCAGTATTCTTGCTTGGAAAACCCACGGACAGAGGGGTCTGGAAGGCTATAGGCCTTAGAGTCAGACATGACTGAAGCAAATTAGCACACTCATAAGCATTGGAGGAAGCTCAATTAAATATTTTTCTAGACAGTCAGTTCTGGGATTTTCCTGAACATGGATACTGATCTGAGATGAAACCCATGATACAAAGCCAAGAGAATTCTGAGTGGGGCTTCTGAATCGTCTCGGGGCTCAGCTGCTTGTGATGTAGAGCTGGTGACCTGAGGGCTGGAGCTTGCCTTCCATGACCTATAGAGCAAAATGCCCTGCTTTCAGGACCTTCCAGTGTGCTCTACATTGGAGTGACTCATTCTCTTTTCAACATCTAGTCTTTAAAAATGCTTTTTTTTCGATTTATTAAACAAAAAACTCACCTATTTCTCCCATCCCTCTTGCAACCATCAATCTGTTCTCTGTGTCTATGAGCTTGAGTTTCATGTATCTATATTAGACTCCACACATAAGAGAGATCATATGCTATTTATCTTTCTTTGTCTGACTTATTTCTGACTTATTTCATTTAGCATAATTCCCTCTAGGTCCATCCATGTTGTTGCACATGGTAGGATGTGCAACAACACATATTTTTTATGGCTGAATAATATTCTCATATGTGTACCATGATTTCTTTATTCATCCATCAATGGACATTTAAGTTGTTTCCATATCTTAAATACTATGCATAAAACCTATAGGATATTTTCATTTCCCTGCATGGAAACTCCACTCCTATTAACATTCACTATCCATTATTTCCCAATTTCCCAGATCTAAGCAACAACTGTTCTAGTTTATATCTCTATAGATTTGCTTAATCATGATATTTCAAATAAATGGAATCATGCAATATGTGTTTGTTTGTGACTGGCATCCTTCATTCAGTATTGGTTTTAATCCATCCATGGTTGTAGTATGTATCAGTATTATACTACCTTTTATGGAAAAATAATATTTCATTGCATGGATGTATAATATTTTGTTTACCTATTCATCAGTTGATAAACCTCTGGGGGGTTTGCACTTTTTGGCTTCTTTGAATAATGCTGCTGTGAATATTCATGTACATGTTTTTGTATGCACATATGTTTTAATTTCTTTTGGATATAAATCTAGTAGTGGACACTATTCTCCAAAGTGACTGCTTACTTTATATTCCCACTAGCAATGTATGAGGGTTTCATTTTTTCTACATTTTCACCAACACTTGTGATTTCTTGTTGTTTTGATGACAGCCATCCTAGTGGGTGTGAAGTGGTATCTCATTGTGATTTTGGTCTGCATTTTCTAAATGCGAATAATGTTGAACAGTTTTCATGTGCCTATTGGACATTGTTGTATCTTCTTTGGAGAAGTGCCTGTTTAAATTCTTTGCCAATTTTTAATTGGGCAAAGTTAAGTTATTAATTTTGTAATTATTGAGTTATAAGGGTTAATTACACAAGTCTGCATAAATTCCTTATCAAATATCTGATTGTACATTTTTTTTCCATTTTATGTGTTATCTTTTCATCTTCTTGATGAAGTCCTTAGAAGCAAAAAAGGTTTTAAATATGATGAAATGCAGTTCATATTTTCTCTTGTTATTTTTGCTTTTGGTGTGGTAAGATGCATTGCCTTTTCAACACCTTTGTCATTGAATAAAACTAGACATTGCCTCTATTTTCATGGAGGAATCTGGTGAGAAGCCAGAGAAGGTTTTAGAGGGAACAATGTAGAAATCAAGAGGTCAAGAAATATTACTTGACACCCAAGAGAAGAAAGAATCCGGTCATGTTTACTGTTCATAGATTTAATTTTGAAAATACTTTGAATGTGATGAATCTCAGATTTCTGACACAAGGCTGAGGGTCATGTAACATGTATATGTGTGTGTTTACGGAGCACATAGTTTAGGATCCTGCAGCCTATCTTAGGCCATCTTTCTGGAGGTCAGTTATTACTTGGTTAATTATCACAGTGAAGGGGCTTGGATAACTTAATGAAGCAACAAGCCATGCTAGGCAGTGCCACCCAAGACAGACAGCATTCTGACCAAATAATATTCCCTGGAGGAGGGAGTAACAAACCACTCCAGTACTCTTGCCTTGAGAACTTTACGAACAATGTGAAAAGGCAAAAAGATACAATCACAGAAGATGAGCCCCCCAGGTCAGAACATGTTCAATATGCTACTGGGAAAGAGTAGAGAAATGGCTCCATAAAGAATGAAGAACCTGTACCAAAACAAAAATGATGCTCAGTAGAGGATGTGTCTCGTGGTGAAAGTAAAGTCCAATGCTGTCAATAACAATAATTGCCTAGGAACCTGGGAAGTCAGGTCCATGAAGCAAGGTAAATTAGTCATGGTCAAGCAGGAGATGGCAAGATTGAACATCAACATCTTAGGGATCATTGAATAAAATGGATGGGAATGGGACAATTTAAATCAGATGACCATTATATTTACTAGTGGGCAAGAATCCCTTAGAAAAAAATGGAGTAGCCCTCATAGTCAGCAAGAGTCCAAAATGCAATCTCAAAAATGGCAGAAAGACCTCAGCTCATTTTCCAGGGAAATCATTCACTATCCCAGTAATCCAAGTCTACCCAAAGGCTAATGCCAAAGAAGTTGAAGTTGAATGATTCTGTGAGGACCTATAAGATCTTGTAGAACTAACACGAAAAAGATATTCTTTTCATCACAGGGGACTGGAATGCAAAAGTAGGAAGTCAAGAGATACCTGGAGCAAGTTTGACCTTGGAGTACAAAAGGAAACAGGGCAAAGGCTAGTAAAGTTTTGTCAAAAGAACACATTGGTTATAGCAAACATCCTTTTCCAACAACACAAGAGATGATCCTATACATGGATATCAGCAGATGGTCAATACGAAAACCTGATTGATTGTGTTCTTTGCAGACAAAGGTGAGGTTCTATGCAGTCAGCTTAAACAAGACATGAAGCTGACTGTGGCTCAAGTCACGAGCTCCTTATTGCAAAACTCAGGCTTAAATTGAAGAAAGTAGCTCAAACCACTAGGACATTCAGGTATGACCTAAATAAAATCCTTTATTATTATACAGTGGAGGTGGTGAACATATTCAAGAGATTAGATTTGGTAGGGTGCCTGAAGAATATGGACGGAGGTTTGTAACATTATAGAGGAGGCTGTGACTAAAACCATACCAAAGTGGGGGAAATGAGAAAGAGATAGTGGTTGTCTGAGGAGATTTTACATATAGCTGAGTAAAGAGAAGTGGCAGGCAAGGGAGAAAGGGAAAGCCATATCTGACAGAATACAGAGTTCCAGAGAGTAGCAAGAGGAGACAAGAAGGCCTTCTTAAGTGAACAATGCAAAGAAATAGAGCAAAACATTAGCATGGGAAAGACTAGAGATATCTTCAAGAAAATTGGAGATATCAAGGTAATATTTCATGCAAAGAAGGTCATGATAAAGGACAGAAAAGGTAAGGACCTGTCAGAAGCAGGAAAGATTAAGAAGAGGTGTCAAGAATGCACAGAAGAACTATCAGAAAAAGGTCTCAATGACCCATATAATCATGAGGGTGCAATAACTCACCTAGAGCCAGACATCCTGGAGTATAAAGTCAAATGGGCCTTAAGAAGCATCACTATGAACGAAGCTAGTGGAGGTGATGGAATTTCAGCAGAGCTATTTCAAATCCTGAAAGACTTTGCTAAATATGTCAGCAAATTTGGAAAACTCAGCAGTGGCCACAGGACTGGAAAAGGTCAGCTTTCATTCCAATCCCAAAGAAGGGCAATGCCAGAAACATTTAAGCTACTCTACAGCTGTGCTCATTTTACATGCTAGCAAGATTAGGCTAAAAAAAATTCTTCAAGTTAGGCTTCAGCAGTATGTGAACTGAAAACTTTCAGCTGTACAAACTGGATTTAGAAAGGCAGAGGAATCAGAAATCACATTTCTAATGTTCACTGAAGCATAGAGAAAGCAAAGGTATTCCAGAAAAACATCTACTTCTGCTTCATTGACTATGCAAAAGCCTTTGTGTGGATCACAACAAACTGTGGGAAATTCTTAAAGAGATGGAAATAACAGACCACCTTACCTGTCTCCTGAGAAACCAGTATGTAAGTCAAGAAGCAACAGTTAGAACTGGACATGAATAATGGACTGCTTCAAAATTGGGAAAGGACATATGCCACAGAATATATGTCAAGGCTGTATATTGTCACTCTGTTTATTTAACTTGTATACAAAGTATATCATGTGAAATGTTGGGCTGGATGAATCATAAGCTGGAAACAAGATTGCCGGGAGAAATATCAATAACCTCAGATATGCAGATGACACCATCCTTATGGCTGAAAGTGAAGAGGAACCAAAGAGCCTCTTCATGAGGGTGAAAGAAGAGAGTGAAACAGCTGGCTTAAACCTCAACAGTCAAAAAGCTAAGATCATGGGATCAGGTCCCACCAGATCATGGCAAATAGCAAGGAACAAAGTGGAAATAGTGACAGATTTTATTTTCTTGGGCTCCAAAATCACTGTGCATGGTGACTGCAGATATGATATTAAAAGATGCTTGCTCCTTGAAAGGAAAGAGTGACAAACCTAGACAGGGTATTAAAAAGCAGAGACATCACTTTGCTGACAAAGGTCCATATAGGTTTTTCCAGTAGTCACGTATGGATGTGAGAGTTGGACCATGAAGAAAGCTAAGTACCGAAGAATTGATGCTTTTGAACTGTGGTCCTGGAGAAGACTCTTAAGAGTCCCTTGGACTGCAAGAAGGTCCAACCAGTCAATCTAGAGGAATCAACCCTGAATATTTATTGGAAGAACTGATGCTAAAGTTGAAGCTATAGTTCTTTGGCCATCTGATGCAAAGAGCTGAATCATTGGAAAAGACCCTGATTCTGGGAAAGACTGAGAGCAGGGGGAGAAACGGGTAACAAAGTAAGAGATGGTTGTATGGCAGCCCTGATTCAATGGACATGAGTCTGAGCAAATTCCTGGAGATAGTGAAGGACAAGTAAGCCTGGCATGCTGCAGTCCATGGGGTTGCAGAGTCAGACAAGACTTAGGGACTAGACAGCAAAGAACAGCAAAGTGTAGAAGTGCCGGGTAATAGAGGCTTCTGCATATCTATTCTATGTAGATAAAGTCACATAAAGAGAAAGCTTCCTAATCACCTTGCACTGTGGTTAAGTCCTTAATATTCATCCCAAAGCCAATTACAAACAACCTCTATATTCAGAAAAATACACTGTATTCAGCATTTTCTTGAAGGCTTTGCAGATTTCTTTTGTCTACACCAAAGAGAAATGGCAATAGGATAAAGAACAACACTTTCAACTTCGGCTTTTGCACTTGACCAAGTCCAGTTCTTACCTTTCCTTTAGTATATTGAAGTCTGTTTAGGCAAATGTGTAGCTTATCATGAATACTAAGCAAAGTGGTAGGTAATACTTTCTTAAAGTTATTGCTTGTACTAAATGCCAGATGGCAGGGAGTGAAATTAAATTAGACATGAAAGAGGTGATAAAGGTAAAATCAAAGTTGATTTCACAGAAAAACTGAGTCACATAGCTTTTAGGATGAGTTGAATTTTTAAGGTAGAGAGGAAATGGACTCTGCGGATGGACTCCCCCTCAGTGTACTCATCTCACTCTACTGACTTCAGTGAGCCCTATTAGTGGGAAACGGGGAAGATGGATTCTCCGCCTCTCTTTCCTGTCCTGGCTCCAGAGCCCTTCACAAAGCACATAACATGCATTAGTTTTGGGTACTATTCAGATAAAAGATACCTGGCTAAGAAAGTATTTGAAATTCTGCCCAGTCTTTACTCAGGAGATCCAGATAAATAGTTATTCTCTGTTTATGAGTGTCTTTACTCTCTGTGTGCATGCTTAAGAAATACCTTATCTGTAATGCAGATTATTTTAGCAACTAACCACAAGTGAGTGTTAAATATTGTTGGCTGAATAATACTGATGATGAGAATTACCAGGTAACATTTATAGGCTTCATACCATCCTTTGCAACCTGGTGCTGTAGGATGCCATGAGAGTTTGTTATTTACCTGAATGAGCAGTTTACTGAAACATTTTATAGTTGGTTGCTATATAAAAGGGAAATGGTATCCTAAAATCTAGGATGGCCAGTTAATATATGAATTCATTGATTCTAAGTTTGGATATTGTATGATGTGCCTTCTTAATATGGTAATTCTTCTTGCTTCTTTGACTGCTAGTTCAGTTCAACAGTTGAAAATCATCTCTGCCAGGGAACATAGATATTGTGTTAATTGCTAAGTCATGAAATGAGTAATATCCTGGGAGTATTTTCAAATCTGTGTGGGAGTTCAGAGAGGGACGCTTTGCTCAGGAAAGTGAGGTAAAGCATCAGTAACGGCTTTGAGGGGCCAAGTGGAGCCCAGCCTTACGACCTAAGGAGGAACTAACTGACCAGGAGGCAGGAGGGGCCTTCAAGGCCAGAGAAGTCACTTCAGCTATTATAAGTGCTACATGTAAATTTTAACTGAGTAATACTTTTAGAAGAAAGGGGAAAAGCAGGTATTTATTATTCTCTTTATTAAATCATATAGAAGCTCTCAGAAGTGACTGTTCCAGTCCATTTCCCAATATTTATAGAGAAACTTCCTGTGAGTTTTGCTTTGGGTTTCTAAGGTTGTAACTACACTTGTTTTCAGTGGCTACTTTCTTTGCAGCTGTGCTTTGGGACCACTTGTCTAGTCCAAGCCAACTAGGGGAGGGAAAAGTAAATTTGTTGGAGAAAGGAGCAGAGTGGGTCAGCAACCATGGTCCCAGTGGAAGGTGGCTATGAGGTTGGTGGGGGAGACCACAGCAGGGTGGTGATCAGAAGTGGTGGCAAGAAGTAGGCATGAGAGAGGGGCTCAGAAGTGGGGGCAGGAAAGGGAGAGGGAGCAGTGATCTCATTCCTTAATGTCAAGTTTCAGACAAGAGGGTTTGAAAAATAAATATTTTATAAACTGTGACATTGTGGAGGTTTAGTCGCTAAGTCTTGTCTGACTCTTGGGATCCCATGGACTGTAGCTTGCCAAGCTCCTCTGTCCATGGGATTCTCCAGGCAAGAATACTAGAGTGGGTTGCCATTTCCTTCTCCAGGGGATCTTCCTGACACAGGGATTTAACCTGGGTCTTCTGTACTGCAGTCAGAGTCTTTACCAGCTGAGCTACAAGGGAAGCCCAAACTGTGACACAGACTTAGTCTAATCTCTGTCCTGGGAGGGACTGGTGGAAGGTTTGAGCATCTTCATCTAGGTGATCTTGGTCTTGTCAGACCCTGTGCCCTGGGATGAGTCCCTGAGGTGAAGTGAGCATGTGGGCCATATTTGCTGCTGGCACTGGCCACCAGGACTGTCTGCCTTGCATACATCCCAGGCCTTTCACTTCCCATAGTTTCCCGTGTGTGTGTGTGTGTGTGTGTGTGTGAGTTAGGGGGGCTGGTGGTGTGTGGCATGGGGCAGTGGCTTGTCCTCTTTGCTTAGCAAGACTCTAGCTGTGTGGTTGGTTTGACTTCACATTCCAGTGAAATGTGCATCCATGTGGATGATTGCTGCTAAATAAGTTGGGTGAATCAATTTGATGTTTGTTTGCTGAATCCTTTGGCAAATTGCATCTGTTTTATTCTTTACCTGTTACCACCTAAAGAAAAGTCTACTGATCTTTATCCATATCTTTCTTGTGCCCTCTGTTTATCTATATTTGGGGTATGTGTATAGAAAATCACTTCTACTTTTAGCAAAATTACAGAACCACTTAAGGCTTGATCTATAATTTTTCAAAGTAGTCCATTTTGTATAGAAAGTACTCTTAGATGCCAAAGATGAGGGGAGGGCATGCTCACTGCCTCCCACAACACACTTTTCCTTCTCCCTTCTGCTCTGTGTCCTGGAGACTGACCCCACTGGCTGCACCTCTGGGGCCCACGGCTGGGTGGCTTCTGTCTAGTCTCAGTTGATGCAAAGTACAGCTAGGAAATTAGAGGATGGAGGAAAAAAGAGGCAAGCATCATCTCCTGCTCCAGCAATGCTTTCTGGAGGGTGCTGACCCTCCCAACACTGCCTCCTTTTCAGCCCCCATTCTTACTGGGCTTCTGAAGACACTACCTGCCCCTCAAGTCCCCAGGAAGCAGAAGCTTCCCTTGTGATGGCCTCCAGGTGTTTTCACATCACTTTTTGTTTCCCTCAATGCCTCAGCACCACCAAAAATAAAATCTGTTAGTCTCTTGAGTCAGCTGATTTGGATTCTGTCTCCTGCCAGGATCATGGCTAATATTAAGGAGAGTGTTTTCCAAAAACATATTTTCTGAGCTTTCAGAAGAGAATCACTTATCATGCTTTTAACTGCATGGGTGCTGATTTCCAACTGGTGATGGCTGGACAGACCATGGACCCAGGGTGAGGAGTGCTGGAAAGGGCATGGGAGGGTCCACTTATGACCTCTGGGGGCTTCCCGGGTGACTGAAGCGTGGGAGGTACTGCTGCGTGGCAGCCCCCTTGAAAACCGTGAAGCTTCCAGCTGTGACTCTAATGTCTTGTCTTCAGGGTGTTGGCCCATCATGCTGTTGTTCCTCTTTCTCTTCCAACGCCTTCTACCTGCTGCTCTTTATGATTTTGTGTTTTCATTTGTCATTAATTGATGTTTAGATTCCTATTTTTTAAATTAACTATGAACATCCTGGCAGTGTGTCTGTGGTTGGATGGCTGAGTTTGGATGTATCTGGTGGACATTTCTGTTGGTTCAGGCTTCTGCTCACATATTCATATCTTGACTCTGGGACTTGGGGTGTGGAGGAAACTGCATGGCCTCTGCATGTTTCATTTTCTTGTGGATGAAATCATAAAGTGACAGCCACTAAGTTTTCCTCAATGGGTTAGTGTAAAGATATAGTGAAAAAACATTGGAGTACTTTTTAAATTAATAGGAACAATGTTATTATTATGAACATCTGTGAGGTTCAGTTTCCTCTTCTACAAAATGGGAAATACTATAGTGGGACTGGAAGTTTAGAGATTAATTCAAACTTCAAAACTCTTTTTGTCTCTAAGAATCCATACATGGTGTTAAAACCAAATGAGAAATGGAGATCTGTGTCTACGTTTTGGAGACAATTTTGCTTTAACACTCGTACTGGCAATGCATTGAGGAAGTAGGCTTTGGAGAAGATGCAAAACAACTACTAACTATAAATAAAAATCTTTGTATTATTATTTTCCCTCTCAAGTGAGTTTGTAGGGTTCATAAGATTTCTAAGTTATCTAATTTGGACAAATCTCTCAAAATCATATATAGAATAGCAGTGTTTTGAATCAATTAAAGAGTAGTTTTTCATTTTAGTGTATCAAATACTTGATGTAATAGACTGAATTGTGTACTCCCCAAACATATATTGAAATCCTAACCCCTCAGGTTATGTGTATGGAGATCACCTAACAGGTAAGTAAGGCTGCAAGAAGTCATTGGAATGGAGTTCTAGGCCATTGGAAGGCAGTGTCCTTCTAAGCGATCACTCTTTCCAAGCAATGACATTGAGGAAAAGCCGTGTGAAAAACAGCAAGCAGGTGGCTGTCTATGAGTCATGTAGAGCACTCTCACCAGAACCTGACCTTGTTGGCTCCATGATCTTGGACCTCAAGCCTCCAGAACTGTGGGAAAATCAATTTCTGTTGTTTCAGCCACCCTGTCTATGGTATTTTGTTCTGGTAGTCCAAGCAGACTCAGACACATGAATTAGCTTTCATTGTTAGTATCATGGGCTTCCTAGGTAGCTCAGTGGTAAAGAAGCTGCCTGACAATGCAGGAGATGCAAGAGACATGGATTTGATCTCTGGATCAGGAAGATCCCCTAGAGAAGGAAATGGCAGCCCACTCCAGTATCCTTGTCTGGAAAATTCCATGGACATAGAAGCCTGGCTTGCTACAGTCCCTGGGTGCTCAGCGTTGGATACAACTGAGCACATGCACCCACTCACCCATGTTTGTATCACAGATTATCAACAACTCTTTAAATTCTTTAGGTCTAAGAAAGGAAGATAATTGGGCATGGCCAGAAAAGATAAAGTGCTATGCTTTAGTGAGTTTAAATGAAAATATAACTATTCATACCTCACTTAAATTGTCCTTTATAAGAAGCATCATTGACTGTGCTTACTGTGGAAAAATCTGTTAAATTTTGTGATCAGGTAGAATTTTGAGATAGTAACTCTCTAAAAAAAGAAGGTAACTTAAGGTCTGTGGCAGGTTCACAGGTGTATTGAGCGGGTGGCTCGGTAACTTCTTCCTCAGATACAAGTGTTGTCTTCACTCTGATATGGTGGCCCTGGAGTCATGCCTGTAATCATCAGGCAGAATAGGTGGTTGAGATTACTAGAGAAGGTCGGCCCACCTGGCATTTGGGCTTCCTAGGTTAAAAAATTCTTCTGCCAGTGCAGGAGATGAGTGTTCAATCCCTGGGTCACTGGGAAGATCCCCTGGAGGAGGAAATGGCAACCGACTCTAGTATTTTTGCCTGGAAAATTCCATGGACAGGGAAGCCTTGTGGCTACAGTCTATAGGGTCACAAAGAGTTGGACACTACCGAGCGACTGAGGACACAACTGCATTAAGTAAACTAAAGATAACCGTTCTTTTTATCTAGGGTGGGTAATTTTACAACACTAACTCTGACATCGAGTCAGAAAGCAGGATGTGTGACCCACGGCACCCTCTATGGGAGCTTGCTGCTGTTGTTCAGTCGCTCATTCCTGTCCAACGTTTTATGACTCCATGGACTGCTGCACACTGGGCTTCCCTCTCCTTCACGGTCTCCTGGAGTTTGCTCAAACTCATGTCCACTGAATCAGTGCTGCCATCAACCATCCCATCCTTTGTCGTCCCCTTCTCCTCCTGCCCTCAATCTTTCTCACATCAGGGTCTTTTCCAATGACTTGGCTCTTTGCATCAGGTGGCCAAAGTATTGAAGCTTCAGTCCTTCCAGTGAATATTCAGGGTTGATTTCCTTTAGGATTGACTGGTTTGATCTTCTTTATTGCGCCCATCTTTGCATGAAGTGTTCCCTTGGTACCACTAAGTTTCTATAGGGAGTTGGATGACCTCATTTCTAGTCCTGCCTTGACAAGCAGCTGGCTTTGTGACTTTGAACAAGTCATTTTACCTCTCAGTGTCCTCATCTGTTTTTAAAAAGGGGGGACAGTGCTAGAATGATGTCTGTGACTCTTTTGAAATCTTATAATTTATAAATGTGCTTGCTGATGCATTGTAAGTTTGCTAAACTTTCTTTTATTAGTCTGAAAAGAGAATGCTGTTAAAACATTGCTATTAATTCTTTTAATGATAGGCAAATATACTCATTATACTCAACTTTTTTAGTGTATTCTTTTCATTTTGCCCATATAGAAAATAAGATACTGTCATTTTTAAATAACAAGAAAAGCAAAATGAACAAAATCTGTGTGCTATATAAACCAAGTTTCTCTTTCAAAACGTTTTATGTAAATACATATGCCATTTTAAAACTTGTTATACTAGTGAAAGTACGCTAGGTGGAAGCAAAGAGTAAGCTAAGATTAAAAGTTGGACAATGGTATTTCCTGTGGTGAATGAACCAGACTTTTGGAAATTTTGGTCATTGAAATTATAGGTTACATTACTTTTTAAAAGATGTTAATTAGAAGAAAAGAAAATAACACTGCCTATTAAAGCCTTTGAAATGAAACTTAAGTGGCCACAGTTTAAATGTAATCTTTACCCTCCTTATAGACTTTGGCTGGTATCATAAGAAATCAAATACTGGGGGAAGAGCCAAGATGGTGGAGGAATAGGACGGGGAGACCACTTTCTCCCCTACAAATTCATCGAAAGAACAATTGAACGCTGAGCAAACTTCACAAAACAACTTCTGATCTCTAGCTGAGAACATCAGGCGCCCAGAAAAGCAGCCCATTGTCTTCGAAAGGAGGTAGGACAAAATATAAAAGATAAAAAGAGAGACAAAAGAGCTAGGGATGGAGACCCATCCTGGGAAGGGAGTTGTAATAGAGGAAGTTTCCAAACACCAGGAAACCCTCGCACTGGCGGTTCTGGGGGAAGTTTTCGATCTCGAAGGGCAACCTAACTGGGAGGAAAAATAAATAAAACCCACACATTATGTGCCTAAAGGGAACTCCCAGCAGAAAAGTACCCCAGACACCTGCATCTGCCACCAGCAAGTGGGGGCAGAACAGAGAGGAGCGGGTGGCATTGCCTAGGGTAAGGACCGGGCCTGAATGCTCTGAGGGCAATCGGAGGGAGCTTTTGTGAGATAGCAACTTAAACTGTGGGATAGCAAAAGAGAGAGAAAATTAAATGGCCCGAACACACTGCCGGCCATTTGCAGAACAAACGGACTGAGCAAGTCCAGAGAAGAGCTAGCTGGCTGCGGACTGGCCCATCCCTGCTGGAAGCAGGAGGCAGCGGGGAGGGGAAAGGGGAAAACTCGGCCCCAGAGAAGGCATCCCCTTCCACACTGCAAACAGGCCTCCAGTTTCTAACCAAAGACTTTCTGAGATTCTGGATGGTCGACATCCACCGGGAGGGTCGCGGCTAAACACAAGGCGCACGCACCAGACTGGCGCGGGTGGAAACTGAGGCTGGGGTCGCGGAGGGGAGAAGGCACACCGCACCCGGGGAGAGTGCACCCATCAAGCTCCTGGCTGCCTGAGCTGCTCAGGCCGGGGAAGGCACAAAACGCAGGAGCAACCGAGTCCGCCCTTTTGTGGAATACCTGAAAAGCGGAATCGCACGCAACGCAGGGCACGCTCCATATAGAGCAGCCGGGAGCCTGAGCAGTGTAGACGGGGAAAGCACACACACCCATGAGTGGGGGCAAACCCAGTGTGGCCGGGACACTGTGAGTGCTGCCCACACCCAGAGATATCTGCCTGCAGCGACCCTCCCTCCCCACAGCGCGACTGAACTAGCGGACCTGAACGAGAGACCACCTCCGCCTGCGTGTGTCAGGGTGGAAATTAGACACTGAAGACAGACCGGCAAACAGAAGCCAAATAAACAAAGGGAACCGCTTCAGAAGGGATCGGTGCAAAAGATTAAAATCCCTGTATGTAACACCAACTACACCGGAAGGGGCCTATAGATATCGAGAAGTGTAACCTGGAATGAGGAGCTATCTGAAACTGAATCGAACCCACACTGACGGCAACAGCTCCAGAGAAATTCCTAGATATATTTTTACTTTTTTTTTTTTAATTAAAAAAATTTTTTTCTTTTCTTTTTTATTTTTTCTCTTTTATTTTCTTTTAAAATTCCCTATTACTCCCCCATTACTCATTAACTTTCATTTTCATATATTTTTACGATTTTTTTAATAAGGAAAAAATTTTTTTTCATTTTTTTTTCTTTTTTTCTCTTATTTTCTTTTAAAGTCCTCTATTACTCCTCTACTACTCCTTAATTTTCATTTTTATTTCACTATAATATTGCAAAAGAAAAGAGAGAAGCCCTGTTTTTAAACTGAACTTCATATATATTTCGAAAATTTTGTGTGTTTTTGTTTTTGTTTTTAATATTGTATTTTTAAGAGTCTAACCTCTACTCTAGATTTTTAATTTTTGTTTTTCAATATTTGATATCAATATCAGACATTTAAGAATCCAATATTCAGTTCCCATTTTTATTGAGGAGTGTGTTGATTATTCTCTCCCAATCTTGAATCTCCATTTTCTACCTCAGAACACCTCTATTTCCTCCTTTCCCCTTTTCTTTCCAATCCAATTCTGTGAATCTCTGTGGGTGTCTGGGCTACAGAGAACACTTTGGGAACAGACAACTGCACAGATCTGTCTCTCTCCTCTTGAGTCCCCCTTTTTCTCCTCCTGCTCATCTTTATCTCTCTCCTCTTTTTCATGTAACTCTGTGAACCTCTCTGGGTGTCCCTCACAGTGGAGAATCTTTTCACTATTAACCTAGAAGTTTTATTATCAGTGCTGTATAGTTGGAGAAGTCTTGAGACTACTGGAAGAATAAAACTGAAATCCAGAGGCAGGAGACTTAAGCCCAAAACCTGAGAACACCAGAAAACTGACTACAAGGAACATTAAGTAATAAGAGACCATCCAAAAGCCTCCATAGCTACAATGAAACCAACCACCACCCAAGAGCCAATAAGTTTCAGAGCAAGACATACCACGCAAATTCTCCAGCAACGCAGGAACATAGCCCGGAGTGCCAACATACAGGCTGCCCAAAGTCACACCTAAGACATAGACCCATCTCAAAACTCATTACTGGACACTCCATTGCACTCCAGAGAGAAGAAATCCAGTTCCATGCACAAGAACACCGACGCAAGCTTCCCTAACCAGGAAATCTTGACAAGCCAATCGTCCAACCCCACCCACTGGGTGAAACCTCCACAATAAAAAGGAACCACAGACCTCCAGAATACAGAAAACCCACTCCAGACACAGCAATCTAAACAAGATGAAAAGGCAGATAAATACCCAACAGGTGAAGGAACATGAAAAATGCCCACCAAGTCAAACAAAAGAGGAGGAGATAGGGAATCTACCTGAAAAAGAATTTAGAATAACAATAATAAAAATGATCCAGAATATTGAAAACAAAATGGAGTTACAGATAAATCGCCTGGAGACAAAGATTGAGAAGATGCAAGAATAGTTTAATAAGGACCTAGAAGAAATAAAAATAGCCAATTAAAAATGAATAATCCAATAAATGAGATCAAAAACACTCTGGAGGGAACCAAGAGTAGAATAATGGAGACAGAAGAGGATAAGTGAGGTAGAAGATAAAATGGTGGAAATAAATGAAGCAGAGAGGAAAAAAGAAAAGATAATCAAAAGAAATGAGGACAACCTCAGGGACCTCTGGGACAATGTGAAACACCCCAACATTTGAATCATAAGAGTCCCAGAAGAAGAAGGCTAAAAGAAAGGCCATGAGAAAATACTCGAGGAGATAATAGCTGAAAGGTTCCCTAAAATGGGTAAGGAAATAGCCACCCAAGTCCAAGAAACCCAGAGAGTCCCAAACAGGATAAACCCAAGGCGAAACACCTCAAGACACATATTAATCAAATTAACAAAGGTCAAACACAAAGAAAAAATATTAAAAGCAGCAAGGGAGAACAACAAATAACACACAAAGGGATTCCCGTAAGGATAACAGCTGATCTATCAATAGAAAACCTTCAGGCCAGAAGGGAATGGCAGGACGTCCTGAAAGTAATGAAAGAGAATAACCTACAACCTAGATTACTCAAGATCTCATTCAGATATGAAGGAGAATTCAAAAGCTTTACAGACAAGCAAAAGCTGAGAGAATTCAAAACCACCAAACCAGCTCTTCAACAAATGCTAAAGGATATTCTCTAGACAGGAAGCATAGAAAGGTTGTATAAAGATGAACCCAAAACAACAAAGTAAATGGCAACGGGACCATACCTATCAATAATTACCTTAAATGTAAATGGGTTGAATGTCCCAACAAAAAGACAGAGACTGGTGAATGGATACAAAAACAAGACCCTTATATATGCTGTCTACAAGAGACCCACCTCAAAACAAGGGACACATACAGACTAAAAGTAAAGGGCTGGAAAATATTTCACGCAAACGGAAACCAAAAGAAAGCAGGAAAGCAGGAGTCGCAATACTCATATCAGATAAAACAGACTTTCAAATAAAGGCTGTGAAAAGAGACAAAGAAGGACACTACATAATGATCAAAGGATCGATCCAAGAAGAAGATATAACAATTATAAATATATATGCACCCAACATAGGAGCACCGCAATATGTAAGGCAAACACTAACGAGTATGAAAGAGGAAATTAATAGTAACACAATAATAATGGGAGACTTTAATACCCTGCTCACAACTATGGATAGATCAACTAAACAGAAAATTAACAAGGAATCACAAACTTTAAATGACACAATGGACCGGCTAGACCTAATTGATATCTATAGGACATTTCACCCCAAAACAATCAACTTCACCTTTTTCTCAAGGGCACACGGAAACTTCTCCAGGTAGATCACATCCTGGGCCATGAATCTAGCCTTGGTAAATTCAAAAAAAATTGAAATCATTCCAGTCATCTTTTCTGACCACAGTGCAGTAAGATTAGATCTCAAATACAGGAAAACAATTATTAAAAATTCAAACATATGGAGTCAAAATAACACTCTTCTGAATAACAAACAAATCATAGAAGAAATCAAAAAATAAATAAAAATATGCATAGAAACGAATGAAAATGAAAACACAACAACCCAAAACCTATGGGACACTGTAAAAGCAGTGCTAATGGGAAGGTTCATAGCATTACAGGCTTACCTCAAGAAACAAGAAAAAAGTCAAATAAATAACCTAACTCTACACCTAAAGCAACTAGAGAAGGAAGAAATGAAGAACCCCAGGGTTAGAAGAAGGAAAGAAATCTTAAAAAGTAGGGCAGAAATAAATGCAAAAGAAACTAAAGAGACCATAGCAAACATCAACAAAGCTAAAAGCTGGTTTTTTGAAAAAATAAACAAAATTGACAAACCGTTAGCAAGACTCATTATGAAACAAAGGGAGAAGAACCAAATTAACAAAATTAGAAATGAAAATGGAGAGATCACAACAGACAACACTGAAATACAAAGGATCATAAGAGACTACTACGAGCAGCTCTATGCCAATAAAATGGACAAATTGGAAGAAATGGACAAATTCTTAGAAAAGTATAACTTTCCAAAACTGAACCAGAAAGAAATAGATCTTAACAGACCCATCACAAGCAAGGAAATCAAAACTGTAATCAGAAATCTTACAGCAAACAAAAGCCCAGGACAAGATGGCTTCACAGCTGAATTTTACCAAAAATTTAGAGAAGAGCTAACACCTATCTTACTCAAACTCTTCCAGAAAATTGCAGATGAAGGTAAGCTTCCAGACTCGCTCTATGAGGCCACCATCACCCTAATTCCAAAACAAGACAAAGATGCCACAAAAAAAGAAACCTACAGGCCAATATCACTGATGAACATAGATGCAAAAATCCTTAACAAAATTCTAGCAAACAGAATCCAACAACATATTAAAAAAGCCATACACCATGACCAAGTGGGCTTTATCCCAGGAATGCAAGGATTCTTTAATATCCACAAATCAATCAATGGAATACACCACATTAACAAATTGAAAGATAAAAACCATATGATTATCTCAATAGATGCAGAAAAAGCCTTTGACAAAATTCAACATCCATTTATGATTAAAACTCTCTAGAAAGCAGGAATAGAAGGAACATACCTCAACATAATAAAAGCTATATATGACAAACCCACAGCAAGCATCACCCTCAATGGTGAAAAATTGAAAGCATTTCCCCTGAAATCAGGAACAAGACAAGGGTGCCCACTCTCACCACTACTATTCAACATAGTGTTGGAAGTTTTGGCCATAGCAATCAGAGCAGAAAAAGAAGTAAAAGGAATCCAGATAGGAAAAGAAGAAGTGAAACTCTCACTGTTTGCAGATGACATGATCCTCTACATAGAAAACACTAAAGACTCTACCAGAAAATTACTAGAGCTAATCAATGAATATAGTAAAGTTGCAGGGTATAAAATTAACACACAGAAATCCTTTGCATTCCTATACACTAACAATGAGAAAACAGAAAGAGAAATTAAGGAAACGACACCATTCACCATTGCAACAAAAAGAATAAAATACTTAGGAGTATATCTACCTAAAGAAACAAAAGACCTATACATAGAAAACTATAAAACACTGGTGAAAGAAATCAAAGAGGACACAGATACATGGAGAAATATACCGTGTTCATGGATTGGAAGAATCAATATTGTCAAAATTTGGCTATACTATCCAAAGCAATCTATAGATTCAATGCAATCCCTATCAAGCTACCAATGGTATTTTTCACAGAACTAGAACAAATAATTTCACAATTTGTATGGAAATACAAAAGACCTCAAATAGCCAAAGTTATCTTGAGAAAGAAGAATGGAACTGGAGGAATCAACCTGCCTGACTTCAGACTCTACTACAAAGCCACAGTCATCAAGACAGTATGGTACTGGCACAAAGACAGAAATATAAATCAATGGAACAGAACAGAAAGCCCAGAGATGAATCCACGAACCTATGGACACCTTATCTTCGACAAAGGAGGCAAGGATACACAATGGAAAAAAGGCAATCTCTTTAACAAGTGGTGCTGGGAAAACTGGTCAACCACTTGTAAAAGAATGAAACTAGAACACTTTCTAACACCATACACAAAAATAAACTCAAAATGGATTAAAGATCTAAATGTAAGACCAGAAACTATAAAACTCCTAGGGGAGAACATAGGCAAAACACTCTCTGACATAAATCACAGCAGGATCCTTTATGACCCACATCCCAGAATATTGGAAATAAAAGCAAAAATAAACAAATGGGACCTAATGAAACTTAAAAGCTTTTGCACAACAAAGGAAACTATAAGCAAGGTGAAAAGACAGTCCTCAGATTGGGAGAAAATAATAGCAAATGAAGCAACAGACAAAGGATTAATCTCAAAAATATACAAGCAACTCCTGCAGCTCAATTCCAGAAAAATAAATGACCCAATCAAAAAAATGGGCCAAAGAACTAAACAGACATTTCTCCAAAGAAGACATACAGATGGCTCACAAACACATGAAAAGATGCTCAACATCACTCATTATCAGAGAAATGCAAATCAAAACCACAATGAGGTACCATTACACGCCAGCCAGGATGGCTGCTATCCAAAAGTCTACAAGCAATAAATGCTGGAGAGGGTGTGGAGAAAAGGGAACCCTCTTACACTGTTGGTGGGAATGCAGACTAGTACAGCCACTATTGAGAAGAGTGTGGAGATTCCTTAAAAAACTAGAAATAGAACTGCCATACAACCCAACAATCCCACTTCTGGGCATACACACCGAGGAAACAAGATCTGAAAGAGCACGTGCACCCCAGAGTTCATCACAGCACTGTTTATAATAGCCAAGACATGGAGGCAACCTAGATACCCATCAGCAGATGAATGGATAAGGAAGCTGTGGTACATATACACCATGGAATATTACTCAGCCATTAAAAAGAATTCATTTGAATCAGTTCTAATGAGATGGATGAAACTGGAGCCCATTATACAGAGTGAAGTAAGCCAGAAAGATAAAGACCAATACAGTATACTAACACATATATATGGAATTTAGAAAGATGGTAATGATAACCCTATATGCAAAACAGAAAAAGAGACACAGAAGTACAGAACAGACTTTTGGACTCTGTGGGAGAAGGCGAGGGTGGGATGTTTTGAGAGAACAGCATTGAAACATATATATTATCTATGGTGAAACAGATCACCAGCCCAGGTTGGATGCATGAGGCAAGTGCTCGGGCCTGGTGCACTGGGAAGACCCAGAGGGATCGGGTAGAGAGGGAGGTGGGAGTGGGGATCAGGATGGGGAATACATGTAAATCCATGGCTGATTCATGTCAATGTATGACAAAACCCACTACAATATTGTAAAGTAATTAGCCTCCAACTAATAAAAATAAATTAAAAAAAAAAGAAATCAAATACTGAATTATTACTCTCAGTTTCTGGGATCTGATCAATAAATTTGCATACTACAGTAATCAAGCAAATGATGTTATTCATAGTTCATTTTTTTAGGCTCACGGTGATAAAATATGATAAATTGAAAAAATGTTTGAAGCAGGTACTGTTGAGCTCAGCGATGGAGAGTTTATATCATTGTGTACAATTTTATATTACAACATAATGTAATTCACTTCTTTAAAAAAATTTTTTTTCCTTCCTTTCTAAATTAATTGTGTCCTTCACAGATGCAGGAAAGAAACTATGGATACCAAAGAAAAAAGCAGGGTTGGTGGAGATAAATTAGGAGTTAACATATTTAGGGATTAACATAAACATTCTACTATATATAATAGATAAACAGGTAGGACCTGCTGTATAGAACAGGAAGCTAGTCTCAATATCTTTTAATAACCTATAATGGAAAGGAATCTTAAAGAGACTATACATGTATTTCAATCCTTGAAATGAACAAAGCATTGTAAATTAACTATACTTCAAAAAAATTAATTTGGCATTATAATTCAGTTCTCAAATGTGAAATGATGTGATTTCCATGACTAGGCTTGTAGGAAGTCACAACTCAGTTTATTGTCATCGATTTTATGTGAATTACTTAGAGTGATTGTTGAAATGCTCTACAAGAAGGAAAAGCCTTTTTATTCTCAAAAATCATCATGAAGTTGTTAGTGTAGGTTGACTCATGAGGGGTGCACTCTGTGCAATGACCATTGCTATACAATGTTTTAGATAAGACACACTGTTAGATCAAAGTTGGCACCAGGGGTTGAGAAATACCTGACGGTAAATTCAAGGTGCATGAACAGTGGCACAGCTGTAGCTTTGACTCTGACTTTGAAAGGACTCTTTTGGGGTTGCCATCAGTAGAAGCAGCCCTGTATAACCTTTATATAACCTTAGAGGCAATCATTAGCCTTCACTGGGGAGCAGATTTCTAACGTGTAAACTATGAAGGCAAGCTCAAATGATCTGAATGCTGCAGTTGTCACTTCAGAAAAGTCTATGACTCGTTGCACTAAGGCCAAGGAAATGAATTAGACCTCCTGCATTAGAATTTCTGTTCTTAGCTTTGTTTATTTTCCTCTTTGGCCCAAACAAGTAAGAACAGGACATAAATGATACATACGCAAAGGACATAAGTGATACATATGCAAAGGACATAAGCGATACATACGCAAAGGACATAAGCGATACATATGCAAAGGACATAAGTGATGCATATGCAAAGGACATAAGTGATACATATGCAAAGGACATAAGTGATACACATGCAAAGGACATAAGTGATACATATGCAAAGGACATAAGTGATGCATATGCAAAGGACATAAGTGATACATATGCAAAGGTTTGGGCCCTCTCTATGCTTTTGGTTAATCCTGTCACTTTTGGCAGAACTATGAAGTGCGGTTTCCTTTTGTCATCCATACTCTCCGCAATGTTGATGCAGGACTTAAGGGCATAGACCACGATGACCCACATGTGTACTTGAAGTGACAGAAGCATCAGGTGATGGGGATGTAAACATGTACCGCCCCACATCTGCATAATGAAGGTGTCAATAACTTAAGAAAGCAGAGTGGAGGATTAAACAAAAGATGCAAATGTTCACTCACATGCCCTGGGTGTAAAAGGGTGAATATCTGGCCAGTGTTATCAAATGCCTCTGAAGAAAAACTATGTTTCTAGAGAAAAATTGCAGCTCTGCAATTTATTCATGTTCTCCAGGTGTAAAATGTCACCCATCCTGTTCATCAGCAAGAAGAGTAACAGAAAAAGAAGGAAAATATAATATCAGACACAAGAAAGTGAGCACATTTTACCCACTCTGGGCAGCAGATAAATTGGAGAATTCTTCCATGAAAAAATTAGAATAATTTTACTCTCCTGGATAAAATAGGAGTTGTAATTCTTTTCATTTGGTATAAATTACTTTCATTTATTTCTAGTATCTTTGTCACTGTACTTTATCTACATGGATCATCCCATCAGAATGGTCATGTTAACAGGTACATAATTCTATTAAAGTTCCCCTTAACCATCACCTTTTAAGATATTTATATTTAAATTCTGTGTTAATTGAGAATTAATCTAGTCAATCATATCTTTAGCTTTCAATAACTCCAGAAAAATGCCACAGAATGAAAGACTCCTCACCACATGCTATGGCAACCTGTATAAAGGGAATAATTGGCTTCTTCTTTTTAGACTGTAGTAGCCTTGCTGGAGAGGCCTTTTGCAGTTTTATTTTCTGTGAAGTTGACATACTGATTATAAAAGTTAAATATTAACACTACCTAGGACTTTCTCAGGGCCTCTGTTGGGCTCAGCATGTTTTACACCTCCTCTCTGAGAGCTGCAGCATCTCTGAGCACACACTTCAAGGCAAGTTACTCTTTCTCCATGATGTGAAGACAGAAGGTGAAGGGATGGACAGTGGAAGAGGTTTGTAGAGAATTAACATGACAGGAACTAGAATGAGAATGTGGATCACATTTTGACGTCCAGAAACTGAATCACAGCCTTCTGGGTTAGGGTTGATGTCCAAGACAGTGATAACTTCCTAGTAATATCACGGGTGTCATGAATTCCCAGCGGTGCAGGATGAATCTGGAAGCTTTGGATAATTAACACATAAGGAAGTTACTGAGTGATGACATTATCAATATGTAGAAACTGACAGTGACAATAACAGCCTACAATTGGATAGAGGCTGTACCTTATACTTCAAAATTCACCTGTTATATTAATACTTAGCTTAGTACTAAACAGAAGTAAAATTTAAATAAATATTTGCATATTAAAACATCTTTTAAAATAAATATTAGCTCACTTCATTTCATAGAAGCTCTCTGGGAAAGATTGGGTGGGTGTCATTATGCCAGATTTGTTGTGAAACAGATAAAGACCAATAAAACAATGAGGAATTGTGGAGTCAGGTGATTTGGGTTCTTAGCTTGGTTCTGCTCTTACTAGCTGTGGGATGCTGCAAAGCTTATCTGAACTCTGTGAGCCTCAGTTTTCTTAACAGAGGAGTAGGAGTAGTAACAAAAAACAAAGAGTTATTGTAAGGAATAAATGAACTTACGTACGTTGTGCATCTGGGCCAATGTTGTTGATCCACATCCTGCACTTATTGAGAGACAGAAATGAGACGAGAGCTCAGGGCTCCTGACTTTGGGTCATACACTCCATGAAGTCAGTCAGACTTAAGACAGCCATTTACCAGTCATTGTATCATGAGTCATGTCCAAAGTACCTGACTAAAGGGTTTGGATGTTTTATTATTACTTTGCTTTATGAAAGCTTAAAAAGTCATGATCATAAAACAATTAGTGATTCTGCTGATCTGGAAACAATGTCACTTGAATTGAGATGGATTTTCCTTTTAATTTTTCTTTCTTTGCAGGGTGAGTGTGGTCAGCTGTTTTCTGAGATGACATTTCTTAGATACCACTTCAATCCAATATTCTATATCCCTCCTGTGACCGGAAATGCCCAGTAGCTGCTTAACTTTAATTCTGACATATTATCAAAGCCTTACAATGGAAACCAGCTGGTGCAGAATCTCTGTCACAAGAGATCATTAAGCAAACCTAGAAGCTAGGTTCCAGGATAGCTGTCATGTGGGAGTCACTGTGAACCACTGACTAGGTTAGGTCATGTCTGTGTTAGGTCACATGCAGGTAGGAATGAAGAGATCATTTTTTTCTATTTGTGGTTATTCAAGGTCACCTCCATTCATAAATTTAAATGAAAACATGAATTGCGGCAGTTACAATAAACTGCCTGGACTTTTGTTCTTTTGATGCTTAGATTGGTTTCTCTATTCTGGATTGAAGTTTCATGCTTTTGCTGCTAATTTATGAAAACAGCATGGCATAAAGGATAAAGCATAGATTCCTAATTACCTACACCTCCTCTGTCTTTTTTCTCCACTGTATAGTGGGGAGAATAAGAATACAGAGGTTGAGAAGATAAATTTGTATTGATGTGTACGAAATGCTTTGAAAATTTAGAGTGACAACAAATGCTGGTTTGTAAAATGAATTTCATTACTAGCAGAAAGGGGAGGAACACACTGATGGCTTGGTTGATGGGCCCTGTGCCTGTATCTCAGTGTCAATTGCCCACAGCATGAGCTTCACACCCATATCATACCCCCAGCTTTCCATATTGCTCAGCACTACATTAGAAAGTAGGGCTTCCCTGTGGCTCGGGGAGTAAAGAATTCACCTGCAATGTGGGAGACCTGGGTTCAATTCCTGGGTTAGGAAAATCCCCTGGAGGAGGGAATGGCAACCCACTCCAGTATTCTTGCCTGGACAGAGGAGCCTGGAAAGCTACAGTCCATAGGGTCACAAAGAGTTGGACATGACTGAGTGTCTAAGAACAGCACATTAGAAAGTAAACTCCATGACAGCAGGCATTTATGTATGATTGGTTCAAAGAGGTTTCCAAAGTGCCTATGATAGTATCAGGCAGACAACCGGTGCAATTGTTTGTTAGAAGACTGACTGATGTAAAGCAGGCAGGCTCAGATATCTGTTTTTGCTCACCTTTCAGCTAAGTGTGTGTGTGTAGAAGGGAACTGGGGAAAGCTTGGTAGTAAGTATTGTATATGTGTTGTTGTTTAGTCACTAAGTTGTGTCTGTGACCCCGTGGAATGTATGCTCCTCTGTCCCTGAAGTTTCTCTGGCAAAAATACTGGAATGGGTTGCCATTTCCTTCTCCAGGGGAACTTCCTGACTCAGGAATTGAACCCATATCTCTTGTGTCTCCTACATTGCAGGCAGATTCTTTACCACTGAGCCACCAGGGACGCTCCTATCATATATATATATTTAATATGTAATATGTAATATATAAAATATGTAATATATAAAAAGTATTTATATATTATATAATGTAATATTATATATATATAATATATACATTATATACATATAATAATATGTAATATTATATATATTATATATATATAATGTATATTCCACCTCATCTTCAATAGTAAACATTAATCTCCTAATTCTCAGTTTGGGGTCAAATGGTATCTACTTAAGTATACATTTCCTCCTGACATTCCAACTCAAGTCACAATTCAAATCCCACTGGTTCTGATTGCTCTTGGATCAATCTGTTAGCGCCCTCAGCTTAATGAAACCTCACCAAGCCCTGAGGGTCTTACAGAGAAATAGCATCATGCAAGCACAACAGAGGAAACCAGTGCATTCAAGAATTCACTAATGAGATTCAACAGGGACTGTTAACAATAAAATCAGTCTTTAAATAATAGTTTCTTACATCAAAGCTAAATTCACAAGTACTTCAGCAGATGCTGGAGCCTGGCTGAAACATTGTGTCCAACTTTTATTGAGTCTTGGAAAGATGTTACCTGGATTTACTAGCATGCAGGGCAGGCCAAATGGGATCCAGGAGCTTGGTCATCAATGCTGTTTCCTGATCTGTTATTTAAGGAATTTTAATGAAAATAAAGTCACATGAAGTGAACTGCTTCTAATCTGATTTCAGTGCATCAAGCTAACCCCCGCTCTAATAAACTAAAGCCCAGGAAATCTAACAAAAAGTAAATAGGTGGTGACTGGAGACTGTGGGGAATTGCAGTCTGCAGGTCTGTGTCAGCTGCTAATTGTGCTAGAGCCCTCAGTTTTTATAGCTGTAACACTCAGCACATCTGTCCCCCAGAGAAAAAACAAGTCAGTTGGAGCTTTTTCTCCCCTTAAATCAGGAAGTAGATCTCAGTACTGCACTTGTCAACAACAGGGATGCATATCCATCTAATCACTTAGAATCATCTACTTCTTTGGGTTATGGAACCCTACATTTTGTATAAATAAATTCAGGGTGATTTTAGCATGCATGACTTGGAATCCTAAAATCACAGACTGCACCAGTGTGACTTTCTCAGCTTTCTGAACCTCTTGGAGAGGAAGAGAGCTCTGTCATCTGCTAGTGCTATTAATTTTTTCTCTGTTTAATATTTTATCAAAGTAGCATGGGCATAGGGTAAAAGTTTAAGTAGATTAGAGGGACTTAAAATAAAAGATAGCAGTCCCTCACCCATCCTTCCCCACCCTCTGGCCCATGTCTCACAGAAAGCAGCTTGTTTTGCTGTTTACAGTTCTTCTAGTCTTTTACTGCCATTGGATGATTGCAATGCTTGTCCTTGGTTAGTCACATTAACATTTCCTGTTAATTTTCTGCAGAGAATTGGAGTTTAGTTAATTTAAACTACTTTCTTCCAATATTTGTGACTTGTGATTAGCTTATCCTATGTTACTGTTGCACCATTATATTATACACCCAAATCTGTGTTTCTTTCCATATCAAATGTACTCAGTATTCCTTGCCTTCCTGCTCTGTTGGATTGAAATACTAGCGCCCTGCCCCAGTTGCATTCCTTGGTCCTCATGGCCAGCTCATGTCTCTAACTAGTTCCACCTGAACTTTAAGAGTGTGAAGGTTGATTCTATTACTATCTGTTTTGTAAACATATTTCAGTTTTATACAGTTTCCTGAGTGCAAATTCTAAAAATTGGATACCAAGAGGTCCACATTACATAACTACTATGAAATGTGTTCCCTGTACAGATTAGTAGCATGCTGGGATTAGAGATATTAATGGAGGTCAGTGTCTCACAATTTCTTTTCATACTAACATATCAAAGGGGTCTTCAGAACCCAAAGCCACAGACAGGTTCTTTTCTAAATAACTGTTTTTTTATCTGCTTATCAAAGTCATGCTCATTTAGACAAAAATGTGAAAAATAAAAATATAAAGAAAAATTTAAAAAATTCTACGCCTACTGGAGGCTAATCACTTTACAATACCGCAGTGGATCTTGTCATACATTGACATGAATCAGCCATAGATTTACATGTATTCCCCATGCTGATCCCCCTCCCACCTCCCTCTCTACAAGTGCTCGGACCTGGTGCACTGGGAAGACCCAGAGGGATTGGGTAGAGAGGGAGGTGGGAGGGGGTTCGGCATGGGGAATACATGTAAATCCACGGCTGATTCATGTCAATGTATGACAAGACCCACTGCGGTATTGTAAAGTGATTGTAAAGTGTAAAATTAGCCTCCAACTAATAAAAATAAATGGAAAAAAAAAATTCCACTCCATCAGTTCAGTTCAGTTCAGTCACTCAGTCGTGTCTGACTCTTTGTGACCCCATGAACTGCAGCATGCCAGGCCTCCCTGTCCATCACCAACTTCTGGAGTTTACTCAAACTCATGTCCATTGGGTCAGTGATGCCATCCAACCATCTCATCCTCTGTCGTCCCCTTCTCCTCCTGCCCCCAATCCCTCCCAGCATCAGGGTCTTTTCCAATGTGTCAACTCTTCCCATGAGGTGGCCAAAATATTGGAGTTTCAGCTTCAGCATCAGTCCTTTCAATGAACACCCAGGACTGATCTCCTTTAGGATGGACTAGTTGGATCTCCTTGCGGTCCAAGGGACTCTCAAGAGTCTTCTCCAACACCACAGTTCAAAAGCATCAATTGTTCGGTGCTCAGCTTTCTTTATAGTCCAACTCTCACATCCATTCATGAAAAACCATAGCCTTGACCAGACGGACCTTTGCTGGCAAAGTAATGTCTCTGCTTTTTAATATGCTATCTAGGTTGGTCATCACTTTCTTTCCAAGGAGTAAGTGTCTTTTAATTTCATGGCTGCAATCACCATCTGCAGTGATTTTGGAGCCCTGCAAAAATAAAGTCTGACACTGTTTCCACTGTTTCCCCGTCTATTTGCCATGAAGTGATGGGACCAGATGCCATGATCTTAGTTTTCTGAATAAAGGTATATAAAAATCTTAACATGGGTTATCAATCTTTTCTTCTCCACTGAAAAGTCAGATGGATGAATCACACTGGTCAATCCAATCTAGCTTCAGAACTCAGCAAGGAAGTGGGGTCCTTGGGGTGTTCTCTAGGGGGTGTTCTTTGTTGTTATAAGTGTACCTTACAGAGGCTACTTTCCCAAAGTCTACAACTGCCCCTTTGTCCAATTCTGTATGCTATTGGAAAGATAAAAAGTGTTTGACTAAGTCCCTAAACATTGTTGTTCATATCATTTTCTGTGTTGTCATCAAATTTCTTCCCCTTTCTTGCTGTCTTAGAAAATGAGTGTTCATCTTTCACTGTGCCAGGCATTACCAAAGGTATTCTGCTAACTCCTTATATTTGAGGAGTGAGAAGGTGAAGTATTAGGTCATTCACTGGAAGGATCAGGTATAAGTGGGTCACTCAGGAGCAGCCTCCTTGAGGAGCCCTCACTGCCCTGTGAAGCTGGTGCTCCACCTGCTCCATCTTTGAAGGAATCTGCTTTACCAACTGCTTCCTGACCGCCCGTCCCTGTGCCGCCTCATCCATTTGCTTTCTGTCGTCTCCCCAACAAATCTCTCAAAACAGGTTCTTGAGACCCAGGGATGACAGCCCTGTCTGTCTCTGGTCCCCACTCACTGCTCTGCAGCTTTTTCCTCATCTTCATTCCCTTTGTTTCTGGTGCTTCACTCTTGGTGATAGCTGCTAGCCTAAAACACCATACACCAGGCTACTAAAACAACAGAGATTTATTTCTCGTGGTTTCAGAGACTGGCAAGCCCACGGTGAAGGTGCCAGCAGAGTCAGTGTCCTGGTTTGTAGACGGCTGCGTTCTTGCCATGTCTTCTGGAGCTGGCAAGCAAGGTCACCTCTCACTATATCACACTATGAAATACAACTCCTGACAACTCCACCCTCATGACCTGATTATCCTCCAAAGCAGTGCCCCCCATCCCACCTCCAAGAACCGTCACACTGGGCTTAGGGCTTGGGGAGCATGTTCAGTTCACACCCCCACCTCAGGTGGCCTCATCCTCTTCTGCTCCTTTTAGATTGCTCCATGGCTCCCTCCCTCTGCCCTCTTCCCACAGCAGCTGATATAATTTTTCTGTAAAATGCCCACTTGCTCTACGTGCTTCTCTGTTTTGCTTCCTTTCAGTGATTACATGGTTCAAACTTAAGCTCTACACAACTGACCCCAAATCTGTGAATTAGCTCTAATCATTGTCAATATTTGCAGCTGTTTCTGGACATCCACATTTGGATGTGTTTTGACTCCTGAGGACACAATGACCCAAACTGAACTCATCCTCTTCCCTCCTCCTCCTGCAGTGATTCTGGACTTCCGATGACCTGGTTCAAAACTCAATAATCGTCCTTTACACCTTCCCTTGTTCCCTATTTATCAGTGAATTTTTCAGTACTATTCTTTCTGGCACATAATGTTTGACATTCTTTCTCCTCTTCTCTCTGCCAACTGCTGCTTTGCTTTCTTAGTTCTGATTCTAGGAAAAATTCTAGGATAAAGGGTACAGTGCCACGTATGCAGTCTTGAGAGAAACACACATCATTATGCTGTGATGTAATGAGCTTTCTCTTCTTAATCACTTCATTAACCACATACTTGCTCTTTCACTGAGCTCTTTGGAAGCATAGGTCTACATCTTTCCTTAGTCAGACATATGTATTTCCTTTATAATCTGTTTAATAAAACCAAACTTCTAGATCAGTGTTTATCCTAGGCGGCACTAGTGGTAAAGAACCCACTTGCCACTGCAGGAGATGCAAGAGACAAGGGTTCAGTCCCTGGGTCTGGAGAAGGAAATGGCAACCTACTCCAGTATTCTTGCCTGGAAAATTCCATGGGCAGAGGAACCTGGCAGGCTCCTCCATGGGGCCACAAAAAGTTGGATATGAGTGAGCATACACATACACATGTACAACAGAAATAACTTTTCAGTAGTTTATCTAGCTTTTCCCTCCAAACTCCTCATCTGGAATGGAAGGCGCTGAAATGGGGACTTAGCTGCCTGTGCTCCGCTGTATTTCCCACCTTGAGTAAAGAGCCTGACACATAGTGTGTGTAATATTTTCAGTTCGGTTCAGTTGTGTTCAACTCTTTGTGACCCCCTGGACTGCAGCATGACAGGCTTCCCTGTCCATCACAACTCCCAGAGATTGCTCAGATTCACATCCTTCCAGTTGGAGATGCCTCCAACAATCTCATCCTCTGTCGCTCCCTTCTCCTCCTGACTTTGATTTTCCCCAATATCAGAGTCTCTTCCAATGAATCAGTTCTTCGCATCAGGTGGCCAAAGCATTGGAGCTTCAGCTTCAGCATCAGTCCTTCCACAGAATATTGAGGACTTCTTTCCTTTAGGATTGACTGGTTTAATCTCTTGCAGTCCAAAGGACTCTTAAGAGTCTTCTCCAGCACCACAGTTCAAAAGCATCAGTTCTTTGGTGCTCAGCTTTCTTTATGGTCCAACTCTCACATCCATGCATGGCTACTGGAAAAACCATAACTTTGACTAGATGGATCTTTGTCAGCAGAGCAATGTCTCTGCCTTTTAATATGCTGTCTAGGTTGGTCATAGTTTTTTTTTTTTTTTTTTTCAAGGAGCATGTATCTTTTAATTTCATGGCTGCAGTCACCATCTACAGTGATTTTGGAACCGAAGAAAGTGAAGTCTGTCACTGTTCCCATTCTTTCCCCATCTATTTGGCATGAAGAGATGGGACTAGATGCCATGATCTTTGTTTTTTCGAATGTTGAATTTTAATCCAGCTTTTTAACTCTCCTCTTTCACCTTCATCAGGAGGCACTTTAGCGCCTCTTCACTTTCTACCATAAGGATGGTATCATCTGCATATCTGAGGTTGTTGATATTTATCCCAGCAATCTTGATTCCAGCTTGTGCTTCATCCAGCCCAGCATTTTGTGTGATGTACTCTGTAAATTAAATAAGCAGGGTGACAATATACAGCCTTGATGTACTCCTTTCCCAATTTAGAACCAGTACGTTCTTCCATGTCTGGTTCTAAGTGTTGCTTCTTGACCTGCATACAGATTTCTCAGGAGGCAGTTAAGATTGTCTGGTATTCTAATCTCTTTAAAAATTTTCCACAGGTTTTTTTTTTTTTTTTTTTGGTGATTCACACAGTCAAAGGTTTTGGCATAGTCAATAAAGCATAAGTAGATGTTTTTTTGGAACTCTCCTGCCTTTTCTATGATTCAATGTATGTTGGCAATTTGATTTCTTTTTCCTCTGACTTTTCTAAATCCAGCTTGAATATCTGGAACTTCTCAGTCCATGTAGCCTTGCTTGAGAATTTTGAGCATTATTTTGCTAGAGTGTGAGATGAGTGCAATGGTGTGGTAATTTGGACATTCTTTTGCGTTGCCTTTCTTTAGGATTGGAAAGAAAACTGATCTTTTCCAGTCCTGTGGTCACTGCTGAGTTTTGCAAATTTGCTGGCATATTGAGTGCAGCACTTTCACAGCATCATCTTTTAGGACATAAAACTTAAAATAGCTCAACTGGAATTCCACCACCTCCACTAGTTTTGTTCAGAGTGATGCTTCCTAAGTCCCACTTGACTTTGCACTCCAGTATGTCTGGCTCTAAGTGAAGGATCATACCACTGTTGTTATCCGGACCATTAACATCCTTTTTGTATAGTTCTTCTGAGTATTCTTGCCACCTTTTCTTAATCTCTTCTGCTACTGTTTCGGTCCATACTGTTTCTGTCCTTTATTGTACCCATATTTGCGTGAAATATTCCCTTGGTGTCTCTCATTTTCTTGAAGAGATCTTTAGTCTTCCCCATTCTATTGTTTTCCTCTATTTCTTTGCATTGATCACCGAGGAAGGCTTTCTTATCTCTCCTTGCTATTTTTTGGAACTCTGCATTCAGATGGGTATCTTTCCTTTTCTACTTTGCCTTTAGCTTCTCTTCTTTTGTCAGCTATTTGTAAGGCCTCCTCAGACAAGCATTTTGCCTTTTTGCATTTCTTTTTCTTGGGGATGGTCTTGATCACTGCCACCTGTGCAATGTCATGAACCTCCATCCCTAGTTCTTCAGACACTATGTCTATCAGATCTAATCCCTTGAATCTATTTGTTACTTCCATTGTATAATTGTGAGGGATTTAAGCCATACCTGAATGGTCTAGTGGTTTTCCTTGTTTCTAACAATCTAGGAGAAAGTTCTGGAGAGTTCTGACAAAATGTAGTCCACTGGAGAAGGGAATGGCAAGCCACTTCAGTATTCTTGATTTGAGAACCCCATGAACAGAATGAAAAGGTAAAAAGATATGACACTGAAAGATGAACTCCCCAAGTCAGTAGGTTCCCAATATGCTACTAGAGAAGAGTGGAGAAATAACTCCAGAAAGAATGAAGGGATGGTGCCAAAGTGAAAACAATGCCCAAGTATGGATGTGACTGGTGATGGAAGTAAAGTTCAATGCTATAAAGAAAAATATTGCATAGGGACCTGGAATGTCAGGTCCATGAATCAAGGTAAATTGGAAGTGGTAAAACAGGAGATGATGAATGAACACTGACATTTTAGGAATCAGTGAACTAAAACAGACTGGAATGGGTGAACTTAATTTAGGTGATCGTTAAATCTACATCTTTGGGCAAAAACCCCTTATAAAAAATGGAGTAGGCCTCATAGTCAACAAAAGAGTCTGAAATGTAGTACTTGGGTGCAATCTCAAAGATGACAGGATGATCTCTGTTCATTTCCAAGGCAAAACATTCAATATCACAGTAATCCAAGTCTATGCTCCATCCACTAATGCCAAAGAAACTGAAGTTGAACAGGTCTATGATGACCTATAAGACCTTCTAGAACTAACACCAGAAATGATGTCTCTTTCATTGTAGGGGAGTGGAATGCAAAAGCAGGAAGTCAAGAAATACCTGGAATAACAGGCATGTTTGACCTTGGAGTACAAAATGAAGCAGGGCAAAGGCTAACTGAGTTCTGCCAAAAAAACACACTTATCATAGCAAACACCCTCTTCCAACAACACAAGAGATAATTCTACACATGGACATCAGCAGATGGTCAATTCTGAAGTACGATTGATTATATTCTTTGCAGACAAAGATGGAGACGCTCTATACAGTCAGCAAAAATAAGACCAGGAGCTGACTGTGGCTCAGATCTTGAAATCCTTATTACAAAATTATTACTATATAAGTGGAATTACATTTCTCACTACAAATAATGAGGTGGAAATCTCATTGACAAATCAATCACTTGTATTTATATTTCTAAATTATTTGTCTCAGAACAAACCAATAAAATTAGTTTACTGAACTCTGCTCTGAAGATAAAGCAAGTAGAAGACAAGCATGAGACTCAATTCCGCTGGCACATCACCCCCTCTGTGGGAGTTTATGTATTCAGAATTGCTTTCCATTAGTGGCCATGATGTCCCAACTGCAATCTGGTCACAAGGCTGGGAATGGCATCATCCACTGTCTGTAAAATACTGTTAAAATAACTTGTCCCGTCCTGTGCTAAAACAGGCATGTCATCCATGTGCTAAGAAAAACAGGCTCCTGTAAAATTATCACTAAGTTCTAGATGGGACCAAATGTTGTGATTTTTAAAGATGACATTGGTCAACATCATCAACTGTTCAGGCAGACCCACTGGCAAAAGTTATTTTCTTCAATATGTTTTCTAAAATAGCTTGTAATTGATAGAAATACTGAAATGTGATTTAATTTTCTTGGTTAAAAGTGGAAATGTAAGTGGTCTGTAAGTGATTGCAACATAAATTACTGACTTTGTTTTCCTTAATCTCTCTCCAGTGTGTCAGATAATTTATTGGTTTAATTTATAACCTTTGTGAATTAACATATTGATTTCATCCAAATACCATAACAGAATGTGTAGGTAGCTTCAGTAAGGAAAACAAGTAGCTTCAGTTAGGAAAAACCTAATGCCTAAGGCACACACATGAACCAAGGAGTCCTGTGTAGTATAAGCACATATTTTACAAAGACCCAGATAGTTCTGGCTCTTGTTTTGTCAAAGGTCAGGAGCACAAAAGTGAACTAAATAACAGAAATTAAAAGACAAACATTGACACCAGAAGCTCACAAGAGTTAGCAAGAAACACTTTCTTAAAAGTCATTAAATGATTTTGAAAAGAAATTCAAGCTGCAGGGACTGAGTTCTGAGATCAGAACAATAAGCTCCGTGAATTGGAACAGAGGCTTTCTGAAAGAAATGTCTGCAGTTTTGAAGAATACTTTTCCCAGACAAGCTTCTTTGTGAGACTTTTTTTTTTTTTTTTTTAACAAACATGCCTATTTTTGACTCAGTTCAGAAATGAAATATTTCAAAAGCCTTTTCATGCTCAACATGTCTAAAATTACTTCTTCAAAGTTACACTTTAAGGGGCCACATAATAGTGAGATTAAGAGAAGAACCAAGCTTGTGAAATGTTCATCTGCATCATGAAGACACACACAAACCTCCCCCCTCATTAATTTCTTTAGTGTTTTAGGTAAAACAAAAATATACTGTTTGGAAAGCATGATAATATTATCAGGACTGGGTAAGTATTTCAAAACTTACATTAATTTTTTCTTGATTTAAAAGTTTTAAAGAGGAGTTTTTATGAGAAATATTTTTAATGAGCTTTATTTTTGGAATAACATTACAGTTTTCCATAATTAATCATAGTGAATGTCAAAAATTATCTCCAAATAAAAATACTTTCTGGGGAAATGAAATCACACTCAGTGTTAATTTACTTAGATAACCACCAATGAGCTTATCCACACATCCCAGTGAGACAATCATCCTAATTGTAGGTTTGGTTGGTTTGATTTTCATCACAGGCAAAAATGCCAAGTGAGGTAGCTTACACCAATGAGTCAAAATCAGAGAACATTTAGTCCAACTTGATTCTGCATGGACCTGTGAAGACATGTATTCATATGTGAACCAGAATGTTATGTGAACTAAGTACTTTTTCCCCTTGGTAAGAATATAGACAAACAAATGATGTGATTTTGAATAATTATTTCAAAGTTCAAATTTAATTCAATGTTGTGAAGTAATTAGCCTCCAACTAATAAAAACAAATTAAAAAAAAAGATAATGAAAAAAAAAATAAAGTGTTTCAAGCTTGTACTGTTCCTATTTTGGAAGATGAGTCTTCCTACTAATTCTCAGGGGCCACTGTTCTTACTTCCCTCCAGTATTTTGTGTTTTGTCCGTGGATGGACAATATGTGCTGCTTTGCATGCCTAGTTCTCTTCCTTCATGAGTACCAACCCAGGCCAGCCAATCCAATCTACCTGGCCATAATAATATTTCAATGAGAGTTTTTCCTAACATATGATGAAAGAATGGAGGAAAGAGTATATCTTTGTCCTGAACTACATGCTGTGAAGATCCTCTAGCTGGAATGCCAACAGTTTCTTTTCTAGCTGCCTGGTAAGAAGCAGCAGAAAGAAACCAGAGAAAAAAACAGAGTAAAGATGGAAAGGGGTGCAGAGACAGGACTCATCCTTGCCTGGAAGCCTTGGACTTTCTAATAAGACACAAACAATGACTCCCTTTTTGTTATAACCTAGTTTGTATTGGGTTTCTGTCCCTTGCAGCCAAAATAATCTAGTTAATCCAACAGATAAGCAATAGAAAAAGCTAGAAGGGAAATAATTTACACCAAATTCTAAGACAGTGCTTTTTGTGCTTACCCACAAATGGCAAAAATTGGCTTTCTATGTGTCCTTATGTATATACATAGGGAAAAATAATAAATTTTCATTGTAATGTATCTCGAACTCAGAGACTGTTAGTATATTTTACAAAATGTGTTGGTAGATCACATGCTTTAGTCTGCTAGTAAATTTATAATGGTGAAGAAAGAGGTATATTTACGGATCACTTTAGCAAAAACTATATTGTTAATGACTCCTATTTTTGCTTATTTGACTAAATTATTTAATGACAGTATCATTTGGCCACGTTGATGGGCAGTGGTAGGTAAAGATCAGAAGTTGAGGAAGATTAAGGGCAAAATATTCAGAGTAATTTATTTAACCCTAAACCATCCCCACCTCTTCACTACCTACACAAGATGCATGGAAATATACTTACTTACTGCACATTACAAATAATATAATTATTGGATTAAGTACAAGTTTATAGTCGATAAACCAAGAAAACTAAATTGTATCAATGTGTTTGGACACAACTGGACATCTATTGTAACAAATCCTCGGATCTCAGGCTGTGTCTCTGTACTAGACAGATTTGACTCTTCTAACTGAATTGAAGAATTCTAGCTCAATTCCATCAGGGTATTTGTCTGAACTAACCTTTTGAATGGAGAAATCAGGTGAGGTGAACCGGCTTGTACAAGTAAATACCACCTCAGTACTCACAACACCATATCTGTTAGATCCTCCTCTAATGGCTTCGTAAGTGTTTGCAGCAGCTGTTCTTTAGACTGAATCTGGGAACAGATCCTGAAGCTCTCTTTGGGTCTGCTGCTCTAACTGTTCAGTAACTGTTCAGTGTTCTCTTTATAATTCAAACTTTACCCATAAACACATCCAAGAAATGTAGAATTTCACAGTTGGTAGGGACCATAAAACACCTACATCACCTACCAATGAACTGAAATCTCATTTTCAGAGCTCTGACGTGCCTGTCCAAGGACTCAAGTGGCAGAATCAGGCCTGGACACAGATTTTAGCGGCCTTCCATTGGAAAGCCATTTTTCAAATACTCTGCAAACAGCCTGACATTTTTCATTGTATTGATTTGGTTTTATGTTTAATTTTATGTTTCAACATAGTATCATAAATGTCAATAGATTGTTATACTAATTAATTTAAAAAATTCATATTATTGAAGAATAATGATTCTTTAGTGAGTTTAATTTCCATTAAGTACTATAAAATATACTAAAAATTTTAGATTCTTTAGTATGAAATCATACTAATCATTCTTCCTGGTGATCTCATTTAATTTTCATTAAGTTCTTTTCATCTAGAAGGTATTGTGCTAATTTTGTGTGTTTGCTTGTGTGTTTTTGAATTAACACAAGTAAGATAGTAGACATAGTAAAATATGTTAAATAGAATAAAGAATTTTGTGTAAAATCCTTAATATAGCCTAGTTTATGTGTCACTACTCTGTTTGGCTTCATGAAAGAGTTAGAAGAAAGTCTTCTGTTTTCCACAATTAAATACTTTCGCAAACACTATAAAGCAAGAGACTTCCAAGATTTCTGAATAAAAATGTTTGTAATGTAATACCAAGTATTAAAATTATGAAATATAAGTTTGTATTTTTAAAAAATCTTTATTTTTTAAAGATGATGATGATGGTACTGTGCAACATAATTTTTGAGGAAAATGTATTGAGTCTGACCAAAATATTAAAAAAAATAATGTATTTTAGCAGCTTAGAACTTGATGATGGAACTAAGTGTGTTTAAATATCAGTGCCCAAATTTTCTATATTGTTTGATCTTGGCAAAAATTTAACCTCTTTGTGTTTCAGGTTTCTCATCTAAAAAAGAGGTTATAAACAGCTCTTATCTCAAAGAATTGTTGGGAAAATTAATCTAATGTATGAAAAGCACTAAAAATGCACAATAAATGTTTGCTATTGTATGAAGAAAATTACTTGATATTACTCTTTAAAATTGATAAATAATTACAGCGAGCTTCATTTGGTTGTGTTTCTACTGATTTATTTGAAAGAGAAGTGATGCTCTTTATAGAACAAATGATTTTTCTTGAAGAAAAAAGGACTGAGATTTATCAGGGCTGTGCATGTGCTTGTGTGACTGGTCTGTGAATCCTGCCTTAATGTTTTTTGAGATTTGCTCAATGTGATTCAAAGCTCTAATCTCTCGACTTTTTCTATTCTTGTAATCAACTCTTTCCTGGATACCAGCAAAAATGTTAAAAGGTAGTATGGTAGTATGTGTGTGTGCGTGCTCAGTAGTGTCTGACTCTTTGCAACCCAACGGGCTGTGGCCTGCCAGGTTCTTCTGTCCACAGAATTTTCCAGACAAGAATACTGGTTGCTAGTTCCTTCTCCAGGTGATCTTCCTAACCCAGGGATCAAACCTGATCTCTTGCATCTCCTTCATTGACGGGTGGGTTCTTTACTAGCTGAGCCACCAGGGAAGCCCCCAAAAGTTGTAAAGCATTCAGTCATATTGTAATAACAGTATAATGAGCAATTAATCAGGAAAAAAAGCCCCCTGACAGAAAGCACACTTTGAGTATATTTTGTATTAAGCTCTTCTGTTTTGTGGAATTGATTAAATTATTCTTTTCTATAGAATTACTGGAGAAAAACAGATATGTTTCAAAGTGAGGGTTGTGATATATGTTATTAGTTATTAAGGACAATATGGCAAAGTTTTCAGTAATAAGCCTTATATAGAAAGCTCATTCAAAAGTGCCTTCCTTTCTCACTTTGCATCCTTCTGTGGTTTCACCAAAATGGAGTATTAAATACTATACTAATGCCTCAGGCGTAAAAATGCTTTGAACTAAATGGTGCAAGATCAAATGCCTAATGCATTTCTTGCACCATAACATTAAATACATATGCACAACCCAAAGACTAAGAGTAAATGCAAAAGGTCTTGCTTTTACATTGGTTCAGAGCTTCCAGGCTTTTCCTTTCATTATTAATCATACTTGGCTGCATACTGCTTGTGCTCTGTCATTTCCTTGTAGGAACTGTCATCATGTGAAGATGGATATGCCATTTTCCTCCCTCTTCTCCCAAAAGACAAATTCTCAATCTCAATCACTTCCTTATAGCGTGTGCACATATCGTTGCCTTTTGTGCACTGGAGGAGAACATGCTTCTCCATTTCTTTGTCTCTCAGAAATGTGAGACAAGAGCCTTTTCTCTTTGTCTAACATTGTAAAGTTTCTCGTTGCAATGTCAGCCACACTGATGTCTGCCTCCAGGAGCAAGCTAGTGACACCACAGACAAAAAGCTCCCAATAGGGTGCTGCACCCCTGCACACACACTCTCTCTTCCTCTGTCTCTTTCTGTCTCTCTCCCTCAAATTTCCACCTTCCTTCCCTTCTCTTTCCCCTCTCTCCACCTTGTCTCCTGAACCAAGTTTTCAATGAAGACCATTCTATTAACTTAGTTTCAAACAGCGACAAAATTGCACAGTGTTCAAGGGACCAGGGTTAAGCTCTCTACTGCTTAAAGAGATCTTTCTGCATCTGGGCATTTGAGTAGTGTTCTGTAATTCCTGACATACATACACAGTTATTTACACATTTTTCTCTTCTACTTTTTATGGTGTATCGATCATCCCTGTCCTCTTATTGGTTCTTTATTTTCTGAATTATCCAAAGAGAACAATATGTTGCCAACAACAATTTGAGATAAAAAAAAATAATAAATTGAAGTATTTTAAATTATACTCCTAGTGAAATTTCCATATGTATATGTATATAAACATACAAATCAACATGAAAAATTAAGGGCTCATCAATGGATTATTTTAAAACCACATAGAAGTAGATGCCGTTCTACTAGAAAAGAGAAGAAAATGTTGCCTTCAGTACACAATTTAAATTCCTTTGTGTGGCCCCTGGTTCCTCATTTACCTCCACCCTTATTGTTCTCCTGTAGGTATCCTATTTTCCAGCTATACTGGCTTCTTTTGAATTCCTCAAACTCTCTAGTTATGTTATTTCCATGCCTTTGTACATGCAACTCTTTTTCTTAGTCTGTAACTTTTTTTTTGGTCTGTAACTCTTTCAGTTCAGTTCAGTCATTCAGTGGTGTCTGACTCTTTGTGACTCCATAGACTGCAGCACTCCAGACCTCCCTGTCCATCACCAACTCCCAGAGTTTACTCAAACTCATGTCCATCTAGTCGGTGATGCCATCCAACCATCTCATCCTCTGGCATCCCCTTCTCCTCCCACCTTCAATCTTGCCTAAAAGACCCAGCATCAGGGTCTTTTTAATGAGTCAATTATTCACATCAGGTGGCCAAAGAATTGGAGTTTCAGCTTCAGCATCAGTCCTTCCAATGAATATTCAGGACTGATTTCCTTTAGGATGGATTGGTTGGATCTCCTTGCATTCCAAGGGACTCTCAAGAATGTTCTGCAACACCACAGTTCAAAAGCATAAATTCATCATTCTTTGGTGCTCAGCTTTCTTTATAGTCCAACTCTGACGTCCATATATGACTACTGGAAAAACCATAGCTTTGACTAGACAGACCTTTGTTGGCAAAGTAATTTCTCTGCATTTTATTATGCTGTCTAAGTTGGTCATAACTTTTCTTCTAAGGAGTAAGTGTCTTTTAATTTCATGGCTGCAGTCATCATCTGCAGTGATCTTGGAGCTCCCCCCAAAAAATTCTTTAGGAGGATATTATCTGTTTAGTTCTCAGGCTAGGTTAGGTGCCTCCTACTGCTCATATCTTTCACATGTTTCTTTCATTGGCTTTTTATTGACTCACTCATTCATTCAGCACATATATATTCTGTACTTCATAGATGCCATGTATATAATCATCTGCTGACATGCCTTTCATCCTCTAGACTGTGACTTCTCAAATGTAAGACATGCAGTTGATTCTTGTTCTTTCTGGTTCTCATATTCTATAAAGTTATTGTGAACACCAAATTAGCAAATACTGACATATTGCCCCTAGGGAAATTACAAGGATAGGGTCCTGTAAGGCTCTGGTCATGTTTCCCTCAACCAGAATACCATTGGCATTATATAGATTCATTTGTTAATGTCCTGGTAAAACAATCCAGTCTTATCAATGTCAAAAACTTGCTCTTCCATATAAAACTTTTTCTAACACTTCGTGGTTATTTATTTATTTATTTGTTTATTTATTTTTTTCATTTATTTTTATTAGTTGTCTTCGTGGTTATTTAAATAATTGTTTCATAGCCTCCTTATCTGTAAAATTGATCTTGTCTGCAAGTTTAACATTTTCCATATGTTTCAAAGGTAATACATGCACCAAAGGTCACATGTACAAGTCAGCCAGCATGAATAGGAAAGGGCTTAACATTTTCTGATCCTGGATAAAATGACTAACTTTTTGGCTTTCAACCTTATAACAAACAATGCTGTTCATTGCACTTTTTTAGTGGTTACTATCCTATGAATCGACAACTTTAGTCAGTTTTCCATCTTTTCGATAGCTTCATCACAAAATATGGCTGTTGTTTTAGCACTTTCTGGAGTGGCCTTATGTACAGATTAGTGAATTTCCTCTGTCCTTTTTCTGGACATGTTGATACGTTAACAATTAACCCATGACCATCAATGCTCTAATTCACATCTAAACAAAGCTTATCCAACAAATGACCTGCTCACACTTAGGGACATTTGACAGCATGTTCACGCTATGTTTGTGGACCAATTTAAACAGTGAAATCACAAACAAAAAGCCAAAAATGCAAAAATTGTGGCACTAAATAGACCCCCTGCAAACACACTTGTTTTTATATCATGAGAACTGAAACAAGAAGGCAGAGGGTAACCTTGTCAGCCTTCAGCTGAAGTGTACACATATATCAGGTGACTCACACTTTTCACCACTCTGCACATGTTGATTGATGTCTATGAAAATGCCACCAGCATTGATATTGGGATTAAAAATGAATTTTATGGAATAGATGAATTTCCAAATATGGAATTCATGAATAATGAGGATCAATGATATTTTTCTTGTACTAAATAATGGGAGCTCAATAAATGTTTACTGATAGGATGAAGAGTGTGTGCTATGTGTGAAGCTATTCTCAAGGTTCAATGAATTGAAACTACTTATTAGAAACTATAGATTTGACAAAATTTTAAGCCAAGCAGCCTAAAATTTAAAGAAAACTGTTGTGTGCATACTATATTTATATAACAATGCTCTCACACATTTCTTCAGTCTAATGCTTATCATGGCACCTGGTCCCATCACTTCATTGTAAATAGATTGGGAAACAGTGGAAACAGGACAGACTTTATTTTGGGGGGCTCCAAAATCACTGCAGATGATGACTGCAGCCATGAAATTAAGACACTTGCTCCTTGCAAGAAAAGTTATGACCAACCTAGACAGCATATTAAAAAGCAGAGACATTACTTTGCTGACAAAGGTCCATCTATTCAAAGCTATGGTTTTTCCAGTAGTCATACATGGATGTGAGAGTTGGACTATAAGGAAAGCTGAGCATTGAAGAATTGATGCTTTTGAAGTGTGGTGTTGGAGAAGACTCTTGAGAGTCCTTTAGACTGTAAGGAGATCCAACCAGTCCATCCTAAAGGAAATCAGTCCTGAATGTTCATTGGAAGGACTGATGCTGAAGCTGAAACTCTAATACTTTGACTACCTGATTGGAAGAAGTGACTCATTTGAAAAGATTCTGATGCTGGGAAAGATGGAAGACGGGAGGAGAAGGGGGCGCCAGAGGATGAGATGATTGGATGGCATCACTGACTCAATGGACATGAGTTTGAGAAAGCTCTGAGAGTTCGTGATGGACAGAAAAGCCTGGCGTGCTTCAGTCCATGGGATGGCAAAGAGTCGGACACGACTGAGTGCCTGAACTTAACTGAACTGAATGCTCTCCCAACTGAGCTATTTCAGCTCTCTCATGCATTTTGTAAGTGCTTTCTTCAAAGAATAGCCTAACCAGTCTTTATTCAACATTATAGTAAAGGATTTGTGTGTGTGTAAAGCTATAGGATATGTCTGTAAGTGGTGATCACCTCTGAGAGAAAAGCAAACTAGCAACATCAGCTCTCTCTGGTGCAAACTACCAAAAGGTCCTGTTTTTAATGAAGAAACAAAGACATTTGAAGGTCAGCATTTCCATCATGTGTGTGCGCTTGTGCTCGGTTGCTCAGTCGTGTCTAACTCTTTGCGACTGCATGGAGCCTACTAGGCTCCTCTGTCCATGGACTTTTCCAGGCAAGAGTACTGGAGTGGGTTGCCACTTCCTACTCCAGGGGAATCCTCCTAACCTAGGGATCGAACCCACTTCTCTTGTGTCTCCTCCACTGGCAGGAGGATTCTTTACCACTGTGACACCAGGACATTTGCAGTAAAAATAAAATTAGTACATATAGAGAAGTAGCTCTTCATGAATGATACTTTACACAGAAGTCAGTGTAATCTCCTGACACACATACACTTCAGGTTACTTTCAATTAGCAGAGACTGTGAATGGATGCTCACTTACCCTCTTACTTGGTTCTTCTTGTGTTAAGGACAAAACATTTCAAATGTTTGTAGATCTAGTGATGTGGTCTAGAAACATGACTGCTAATGTGCCAGTGTGTGAACTCAAATCTATTGTCATCAGTAACTGATATTTGAAAGTCACTCAGTTGTGACTGACTCTGCAACCCCATGGACTATACAGTCCATGGAGTTCTCCAGGCCAGAATACTGGAGTGGATAGCTGTTTCCTTCTCCAGGGGATCTTCCCAATGCAGGGATTGAACCCAGGTCTCCTGTATTGCAGGCAGATTCTTTACTGGCTGAGCCACCAGGGAAGCCCTCATTTACTTATAAGTGAGCAGTTATGGAGGATCAAGGGCTCAGACTCTCCTCCAGAAGCTTCCTTTGCTTAAGCAAAAGAGAAAAAGGGAAAAGAACATCTCATAGAGAGGATGTCACCAGAGTGAACCCCGCCATTCTGGATGTTAGGTCACTTGGAAATAATTTATTTAGTCAACAAATATTCATGGAGTTCTGAAAAATATTCATTGAACACATTCTTGCTTGCTAAGTCATTTCAGTCATGTCAGACTCTCTGCGACCCTATGGACTATAGCCCTCCAGGCTCCTCTGTCTGTGGGATACTCCAGGCAAGAATAATGGAGTGGGTTGCCATGTCCTCCTCCAGGGACTTTTCCTGACCTAGGGATAGAACTGGGTCTCCTGCATTGCAGGTAGATTCTTTACCACTGGGCCACCAGGGAAGCCCTGAACACATTATAGACCTGCACTAAGTGCCAGGAATAAGTTGTGAGTAATTCCACAATTTCATAGGTATGGTTCCATCCCTACAGAGTCTACAAGAGGTATACACTTAACAAGCAAAAAGAAAAATAATAATGTAAGTACTACTGTAAAGCGTAGAGAAAGTAAGTCTAGTGAAAGGAGAAAATACTGTTAGAAGTTAGATGGATTTCATTAAGATCTTTGTTAAGAAGGGGATTATTGAATGGATGTTTAACAAAGAAAAAAAATCCTCCTATAGTAAAAGCTGTAGGAAACTATTTCAGGCCCAGGAAATAGTGATTGGGAAGGTTGTGAGGTTGCTTTGAATTTGCCTTGGTTTAGCAACTGTCAAGTAGCCATCGTGAGCAAGGGGAGTTGACACAAAGTACTACTGGAGATTTGTCCATTGATAGACAACACAGGGCTTTGCAGAACAGGCTAAGAACTTTGAAGTTGATTCTAAGTATACTTGTAAGCTTTTGAAGAGTGTTAAAAAGGAGAGGGATCATTATGTGAACTATACTTTAAAAAGATTGTGTTGCTGGCTGGACAATTTGAGGTAGGGTGCAAGTTGAGACTGGGGTACCAGTTAGGAGCTTTTGCAGTAGTTTAAGTAGGAGAACATGGTGATTTTTTCCTGATTGTCTCCAAAACAGTTTTTTTTTTTTAAATTGTAGGCAGAACAAGATGGCATAGGAGTAGGTGGACAAGGAGAGCATCTCTGTCCACAGGTACATCAGGAATATACCTTCAGACACAGAAGTGCATGCATAACACCAGCTGAGAGTGCACAGGACTACCTGACCAGTGGAAAAGAATATACAGAACCGCGCAAAACTCGGTAGGACAAAGGAACTAGGGGTAAAGCAGGAGTGTTAGTAGGAATGGACTTGCCCTCAGTGGGTTGGGGAACTGAAGTAGGGGTCTTATCCCCACATCAGGGAAATTGTCTGAGTCAGAAGAGAAACATTTAAGGCTGAGAGTAAAACAGCTGATCTGTGGGAGCCTAAATGGAATGATAACCAGACAGTCCTTGCCACAGTCATACATACCTCAGAGAGGGACACAGGTCCCCTGGAAGGTGCAGTGGCTGGAGTTAAGGGATTGTGAAGCAATCTCAGGATGAGGGCTGCTGTTTACTGTGGAGAGACGGATCAAGGGGATGTGAGGGAGGAGATCGTGGTGGGAAATGCTGGTGAGGAAAGCCAGGCATCCATAGAAGGAAGGCCATACTGCTGAGTCACACATAGGGGGTGGAGCCATCACCATGGCCTCTCTCCTCCCACACGCCAGCATCGGCAGCTGAACAATAGAGAGGCTGGCACATCAAACGCCGGACCACTGAACTACAGGGTAGGACCCCACCCAGGGGCGCCCCTCTATGTGCCTGGTGCACCGAACAACAGAAAAGGACCCCAGGCAAGGGAGCACTCTAAGTGCCTGAATGGGTGGAACTATGGAGAAAGACTGGCCAAAGAGGCCTTCTGACAGCCAGCTACAAGAGGCTCGAAAAAAGATTCTGAGAGGGCCATAACTCCTGCAGTGGAGGAAGTCAGTGTCCCTGGACACTTGGAGCCACCAGGGCCCCCACAAGCCAAGCAGCTGTGCCACATTCATCATCAACTCTCATTGGGGCAGAGCTGCCACAGGCAAAAAAAGTCTTGTGTCTGTGTGCACATGATAGCTTCTCATGTCCAACTTTTAGTGACCCGGTAGGCTGTGGCCTGCTAGAATTCTCTGTTGGGAGGGGGAGGTTCTCCAGGCAAGAGTACTGGAGCTAGAGAGTACTGGCCAATACTGGTTGCCATATCCTTCTAGAGCTCTATATTTCCTGCTGCCCTAACCGCCAACCTCCCTGAGTACCTGGTGCTGTCACATCCCCTGCGACTCAAGCAGCTGCACCACCTCCACACCTGGCCGTCACAGGGGAAAACCCAAGTCCTCCAGGGCAGCCTCAGGAGCACACCCCATTCCACAACCCACATTGTGGAAATAAAACCACAATTGAAACCCAGGGACATTGTGGCTAAGAAAGAAGATCCAAAACCTTCCCACCAGCTGTACAAACTTCAGAAAAAATCCACCTGATCAACTAGAGAGACTCTGTGTCCATGGAATACATAAAAGGACACTGAGAGCTCCCACAAAAGAAAATGCACTAGTCCTGATAGCTCTGGGCATTGGAGGCAAGAACACACAGGAGTAGGACCAGATTAGAATCTGAGCTGCCCCCACAGCAGGTCCAGAGATCAGCACAGTGTTGGAGGGCATTCTAGGGAGGTGAGGTGGACCGTCACTCCCAGCGAGGGAAAGGACTCTGACAGCAGTGACTCAAGAAAAACATTTATTGTTCTTGTTTTTTGATTGGTTCTGTAGATTCTTTTGCATATTTTTTTCTTTTCATTTCTTTCTCCCTCTGTTGTAGTTGGGCTTCCATCATAGATCAGATGGTAAAGAATCCGCCTGCAATGCAGGAGACCCTGGTTTGAATCCTGGGTCAGGAAGATATGCTGGAGAAGTGGCAGGCTACCCACTCCAGTATTCTTGGGCTTCCCTTGCGGCTCAGCTGGTAAAGAATCTACCAGCAATGCAGGAGACATGGGTTCAATCACTGGGTTGGGAAGATCATCTGCAGAAGGGAAAGGCTACCCACCCCAGGATTCTGGTCTGGAGAATTCCACAGGCTATACAGTTCATGGGGTCACAAAGAGTCAGACACAACTGAGTCACTTTCACTTTCACTGTTGTGGTTGTCAATTTTATTGGCACTAAGAAATCCAATTAAGCTTTTAAGCATTTTTTTTTTTTTTCCCCTCAGTCTCATTTTTTATTGTTGTTATAAACCTCTGCCTCTACGTTGGGCTTTTGCAGTTCTGTGGAGTTTCCTCCACCCCCTTCTTTTTTCTTTTCTCTTTTTTTAATCTTAATTTTTTAAACACATTATTATTTTTTCTACATTTTTTCCTTTGTCTGTTGTCCCTACTGGTCTTTATGCTTTGCAGTTAATCTTTAACACACACACACACATATATATATATAATTTTATCTACCTCTAATTAATTTTATATATCTATCCTTTTTTTCTTTTCTATTTTATTATTTTTTTTCCATTTATTTTTATTAGTTGGAGGCTAATTACTTTACAATATTGTAGTGGTTTTTGCCATATATTGACATGAATCAGCCATGGATTTACATGTATTCCCCATCCCGATACCCACTCCCACCTCCCTCTCCGCCTGATTCCTCTGGGTCTTCCCAGTGCACCAGGCCTGAGCACTTGTCTCATGCATCCAGTCTGGGCTGGTGATCTGTTTCATCCTTAATAATATACATATTTTGATGCTGTTCTCTCCAAACATCCCACCCTCGCCTTCTCCTGCAGAGTCCAAAAGTCTATCCTGTACATCTGTTTCTCTTTTTCTGTTTTGCATATAGGGTTATCATTACCATCTTTCTAAATTCCATATACATGTGTTAGTATACTGTATTGGTCTTTATTTTTCTGGTTTACTTCACTCTGTATAGTGGGCTCCAGTTTCATCCATCTCATTAGAACTGATTCACATGAATTCTTTTTAATGGCTGAGTAAAATTCCATGGTGTATATGTACCACAGCTTCCTTATACATTCATCTGCTGATGGGCATCTAGGTTGCTTTCATGTCCTGGCTATTATAAACAGTGCTGCGATGAACATTGGGGTGCACGAGTCTCTTTCAGATCTGGTTTCCTTGGTGTGTATGCCCAGAAGTGGGATTGTTGGGTCGTATGGCAGTTCTATTTCCAGTTTTTTTTTAAGGAATCTCCACACTGTTCTCCATAGTGGCTGTACTAGTTTGCATTCCCACCAACAGTGTAAGAGGGTTCCCTTTTCTCCACACCCTCTCCAGCATTTATTGCTTGTAGACTTTTGGATAGCAGCCATCCTGACTGGCGAGTAATGGTACCTCAGTGTGGTTTTGATTTGCATTTCTCTGATAATGAGTGATGTTGAGCATCTTTTCATGTGTTTGTTAGCCATCTGTATGTCTTCTTTGGAGAAATGTCTGTTTAGTTCTTTGGCCCATTTTTTGATTGGGTCATTTATTTTTCTGGAATTGAGCTGCAGGAGTTGCGTGTATATTTTTGAGATTAATCCTTTGTCTGTTTCTTCATTTGCTATTATTTTCTCCCAATCTGAGGGCTGTCTTTTCACCTTACTTATAGTTTCCTTTGTAGTGCAAAAGCTTTTAAGTTTCATTAGGTCCCATTTGTTTAGTTTTGCTTTTATTTCCAATATTCTGGGAGGTGAGTCATAGAGGATCTTGCTGTGATTTATGTCGGAGAGTGTTTTGCCTATGTTCTCCTCTAGGAGTTTTATAGTTTCTGGTCTTACATTAAGATCTTTAATCCATTTTGAGTTTATTTTTGTGTATGGTGTTAGAAAGTGTTCTAGTTTCATTCTTTTACAAGTGGTTGACCAGTTTTCCCAGCACCACTTGTTAAAGAGGTTGTCTTTTTTCCATTGTGTATCCTTGCCTCCTTTGTCAAAGATAAGGTGTCCATAGGTGCATGGATTTATCTCTGGGCTTTCTATTCTGTTCCATTGATCTATATTTCTGTCTTTGTGCCAGTACCGTACTGTCTTGATGACTGTGGCTTTGTAGTAGAGTCTGAAGTCAGGCAGGTGGATTCCTCCAGTTCCATTCTTCTTTCTCAAGATTACTTTGGCTATTCGAGGTTTTTTGTATTTCCATACAAATTGTGAAATTATTTGTTCTAGTTCTGTGAAAAATACCGTTGGTAGCTTGATAGGGATTGCATTGAATCTATAGATTGCTTTGGGTAGAATAGCCATTTTGACAATATTGATTCTTCCAATCCATGAACACGGTATGTTTCTCCATCTGTTTGTGTCTTCTTTGATTTCTTTCATCAGTGTTTTATAGTTTTCTATGTATAGGTCTTTTGTTTCTTTAGGTAGATATACTCCTAATTATTTTATTCTTTTTGTTGCAATGGTGAATGGTATTGTTTCCTTAATTTCTCTTTCTGTTTTCTCATTGTTAGTGTATAGGAATGCAAGGGATTTCTGTGTGTTAATTTTATATCCTGCAACTTTACTATATTCGTTGATTAGCTCTAGTAATTTTCTGGTAGAGTCTTTAGGGTTTTCTATGTAGAGGATCATGTCATCTGCAAACAGTGAGAGTTTCACTTCTTCTTTTCCTATCTGGATTCCTTTTACTTCTTTTTCTGCTCTGGTTGCTGTGGCCAAAACTTCCAAAACTATGTTGAATAATAATGGTGAGAGTGGGGTCACCCCTTGTCTTGTTCCTGATTTCAGGGGAAATGCTTTCATTTTTCACCATTGAGGGTAGTGCTTGCTGTGGGTTTGTCATATATAGCTTTTATTATGTTGAGGTATGTTCCTTCTATTCCTGCTTTCTGGAGAGTTTTAATCATAAATGGATGTTGAATTTTGTCAAAGGCTTTCTCTGCATCTATTGAGATCATCATATGGTTTTTATCTTTCAATTTGTTAGTGTGGTGTATTCCATTGATTGATTTGTGGATATTAAAGAATCCTTGCATTCCTGGGATAAGGCCCACTTGGTCATGATGCATGATTTTTTAAATATGTTGTTGGACTCTGTTTGCTAGAATTTTGTCAAGAACTTTTGCATCTATGTTCATCAGTGATATTGGCCTGTAGTTTTCTTTTTTTGTGGCATCTTTGTCTGGTTTTGGAATTAGGGTGATGGTGGCCTCATAGAATGAGTTTGGAAGTTTCCCTTCTTCTGCAATTTTCTGGAAGAGTTTGAGTAAAATAGGTGTTAGCTCTTCTCTAAATTTTTGGTAGAATTCAGCTGTGAAGCCGTCTGGTCCTGGGCTTTTGTTTGCTGGAAGATTTCTGATTGCAGTTTCGATTTCCTTGCTTGTGATGGGTCTGTTAAGATCTTCTATTTCTTCCTGGTTCAGTTTTGGAAAGTTATACTTTTCTAAGAATTTGTCCGTTTCTTCCAATTTGTCCATTTTATTGGCATAGAGCTGCTGGTAGTAGTCTCTTATGATCCTTTGTATTTCAGAATTGTCTGTTGTGATCTCTCCATTTTCATTTCTAACTTTGTTAATTTGGTTCTTCTCCCTTTGTTTCTTAATGAGTCTTGCTAACGGTTTGTCAATTTTGTTTATTTTCTCAAAAAAAACAACTTTTAGCTTTGTTGATTTTTGCTATGGTCTCTTTAGTTTCTTTTGCATTTATTCCTGCCCTAATTTTTAAGTTTTCTTTCCTTCTACTAATGCTGGGGTTCTTCATTTCTCCTTCTCTAGTTGCTTTAGGTGTAGAGTTAGGTTATTTATTTGACTTTTTTTCTTGTTTCTTGAGGTAAGCCTGTAATGCTATGAACCTTCCCCTTAGCACTGCTTTTACAGTGTCCCATAGGTTTTGGGTTGTTGTGTTTTCATTTTCATTCATTTCTATGCATATTTTGATTTCTTTTTGATTTCTTCTATGATTTGTTGGTTATTCAGAAGCATGTTATTTAGCCTCCATATGTTTGAATTTTTAATAATTTTTTTTTCCTGTAATTGAGATCTAATTTTACTGCACTGTGGCCAGAAAAGATGACTGGAATGATTTCAATTTTTTTGAATTTACCAAGGCTAGATTTATGGCCCAGGATGTGATCTATTCTGGAGAAGGTTCCATGTGCACTTGAGAAAAAGGTGAAATTGATTGTTTTGGGGTGAAATTTTCTATAGATATCTATTAAGTATAGCCTGTCCATTGTGTCATTTAAAGTTTGTGTTTCCTTGTTAATTTTCTGTTTAGTTGATCTATCCATAGTTGTGAGTGGGGTATTAAAGTCTCCCACTATTATTGTGTTACTATTAATTTCCTCTTTCATACTCGTTAGCGTTTGCCTTACATATTGCGGTGCTCCTATGTTGGGTGCATATATATTTATAATTGCTATATCTTCTTCTTGGATTGATCCTTTGATCATTATGTAGTGTCCTTCTTTGTCTCTTTTCACAGCCTTTATTTTAACGTCTATTTTTTCTGTTCTGAGTGTTGCGACTCCTGCTTTCTTTTGATCTCTGTTTGCGTGAAATATTTTTTTCCAGCCCTTCACTTTTAGTCTGTATATGTCCCTTGTTTTGAGGTGGGTCTCTTGTAGACAGCATATATAGGGGTCTTGTTTTTGTATCCATTCAGCCAGTCTTTGTCTTTTGGTTGGGGCATTCAACCCATTTACATTTAGGGTAATTATTGATAAGTATGGTCCCATTGCCATTTACTTTGTTGTTTTGGGTTCATGTTTATACAACCTTTCTGTGTTTCCTGTCTAGAGAAGATCCTTTAGCATTTGTTGAAGAGCTAGTTTGGTGGTGGTGAATTCTCTCAGCTTTTGCTTGTCTGTAAAGCTTTTGAATTCTCCTTCATATCTGAATGAGATCCTTGCTGGATACAGTAATCTAGGTTGTAGGTTATTCTCTTTCATTACTTTCAGTATGTCTTGCCATTCCCTTCTGGCCTGGAGGGTTTCTATTGATAGATCAGCTGTCATCCTTATGGGAATCCCTTTGTGTGTTATTTGTTCTTTCTCCCTTGCTGCTTTTAATATTTGTTCTTTGTGTTTGATCTTTGTTAATTTGATTAATATGTGTCTTGGGGTGTTTCGCCTTGGGTTTATCCTGTTTGGGACTCTCTGGGTTTCTTGGACTTGGGTGGCTATTTCCTTCCCCATTTTAGGGAACTTTTCAGCTATTATCTCCTCGAGTATTTTGTCATGGCGTTTCTTTTAGTCTTCTTCTTCTGGGACTCTTATGATTCGAATGTTGAGGTGTTTCACATTGTCCCAGAGGTCCCTGAGATTGTCTTCATTTCTTTTGATTCTTTTTTCTTTTTTCCTCTCTGCTTCATTTATTTCCACCATTTTATCTTCTACCTCACTTATCCTATCTTCTGTCTCTGTTAATCTACTGTTGGTTCCCTCCAGAGTGTTTTTGATCTTTTTTATTGGATTATTCATTTTTAATTGACTCTTTTATTTCTTTAGGTCTTTATTAAACATTTCTTTCATCTTCTCAATATTTGTCTCTAGGCGATTTATCTGTAACTCCATTTTGTTTTCAAGATTCTGGATAATTTTTATTATCATTATTCTAAATTCCTTTTCAGGTAGATTTCCTATATTCTCCTCTTTTGTTTGACTTGGTGGGCATTTTTCTTGTTCCTCTACCTGTTGGATATTTCTCTGCCTTTTCATCTTGTTCAGATTGCTGTATCTGGAGTGGGTTTTCTGTATTTTGGTGGTCTGTGGTTCCTTTTTATTGTGGACGTTTCCCCCATTTGGTGGGGTTGGACAATCGGCTTGTTAAGGTTTCCTGGTTAGGGAAGCTTGCATCGGTGTTCTGGTGCATGGAACTGAATTTCTTCTCTCCCGAGTGCAATGGAGTGTCCAGTAGTGAGTTCTGAGATGGGTCTATGTGTTAGGTGTGACTTTGGGCAGCCTGTATGTTGACACTCAGGGCTATGTTCCTGCGTTGCTGGAGAATTTGCGTTATATGTCTTGCTCTGGAACTTATTGGCTCTTGGGTGGTGCTTGGTTTCAGTGTAGGTATGGAGGCTTTAGGATGGTCTCTTATTACTTAATGTTCCCTGTAGTCGGGAGTTTTCTGGTGTTCTCAGGTTTTGGGCTTAAGTCTCCTGCCTCTGGATTTCAGTCTTATTCTTACTGTAGCCTCAAGACTTCTCCAACTATACAGCACTGATAATAAAACTTCTAGGTTAATGGTGAAAAGGTTCTCCACCGTGAGGGACACCCAGAGAGGTTCACAGAGTTACATGAAGAAGAAGAGAAGGAGGAGGGAGATAGAGATGAGCAGGAGGAGAAAAAGGGGAACTCAAGAGGAGAGAGACAGATCTACGCAGTTCTCTGTTCCCAAAGTGTTTTCCGTAGCCCAGAAACCCACAGAGATTCACAGAATTGTATTGGGAAGAGAAGGGGGAGGGAGGAAATAGAGGTGATCTGAGGGAGAAAACGGAGAGTCAAAAGTGGGAGAGAGTAATCAACACACTCCTGAATAAAAATGGGTACTGAATAATGGATTCTTAAATGCCTGATATTGATATCAAATATTGAAAAACAAAGATTAAAAATCTAGAGTAGAGGTTAGACTTAAAAATGCAATATTAAAAACAAAAACACAAACACAAAAAAAATTAGAAATATATATGAAGTTCAGTTTAAAAATAGGGCCTCTTCTTCTTCTTCTTCTTTTTTTGCAAGGTTATAGTGAAATGAAAATGAAAATTAAGTAGTAATAGAGGTGTAATAGAGGAGTTTAAAAGAAAATAAGAGAATAAAAATTAAAAAAATTTTTTTCTAATAAAAAAATAGTAAAAATATATGAAAATGAAAATGAAAGTTAAGGAGTAATGAAGGAGTAATAGGGAATTTTAAAAGAAAATAAAAAAAATTTAAAAATGAAAAAAAAATTAAAAAAGAAAAAAAAAGTAAAAATATATCTAGGAATTTCTCTGTAGCTATTGCAGTCAGTGTGGGTTCAGTTCAGTTTCAGATAGCTCCTTGTTGCAGCTTACACTTCTCCATATCTATAGGTCCCTTCTGGTGTAGTCGGTGTTACCTACAGGGATTTTAGTCTGTTGCACCGGTCACTTCTGAAGTGGTTCCCTTTGTTTATTTGGCTTCTTTTTTTTTTTTTTTCATTTATTTTTATTAGTTGGAGGCTAATTACTTTACAATATTGTAGTGGGTTTTGTCATACCGGTCTCTTCAGTGTCTATTTTCCGCCCTGACACACGTAGGCGGAGGTGTTCTCTTCTTTAGGTTCACTTGTTCAGTCGTGCTGCGGGGAGGGAGGGGCGCTGCAGACAAATGTCACTGGCCTGCGTGGGGAGCACTCGCAGTGTTCCGGCCACACTGGGTTTGCCCCCACTCACAGGTGTGTGCTTTCACCGTCTACACTGCTTAGGCTCCCAGCTACTCTATATGGAGCAGGCCCTGCGTGGCGTGTGGTTCCAGTTTTCGGGTAGTCCACAAAAATGCGGACTAGGCTGGGCCTGCATTTTGTGCCTTCCCTGGCCCAAGCAGCTCAGGCAGCCAGGAGCTTGCGGGGCGCACTCTCCCCGGGTGCGGTGTGCCTTATCCCCTCCGCGTCCCAGCCTCACTTTCCGCATGGCCAGTTGGGTGCGTGTGCCTTGTGTCTGTTCTAGGGAGCTGGCCTCTAGCCGCGACCCTCCTGGCAGATGTCGACCATCCAGAATCTCAGGAAGTCTTTGGTTAGAAACTGGGAGCCTCTTTGCAGCTTGGTAGGGGGTGCCGTCTCTGGGGCCAAGTTTGCCCCTTTCCCCTCCCCCCTGCCTCCTGCCTCCGGTGGGGTTGGGCTGGTCGGCAACTGGCTAGCTCTTGTCTGGGATTGCTCAGTCCCTTTGTTCTGCAAATGGCCGACAGTGTGTTCGGGCCATTTAATTTTCTCTCTCTCTTGCTCTCCCACAGTTTAAGTTACTATCTCACATTAGCTCCCTCCAATTGCCCTCAGGGCATTCAGGCCCGGTCCTTACCCTAAGCAATGCTGCCCGCCCCTCTCCGTTCCGCGTCCACTTGCTGGTGGCAGATGCGGGCGTCTGGGGTACTTTTCTGCTGGGAGTTGCTTTTAGGCATGTAATCTGTGGGTTTTATTTATTTTTCCTCCCAGTTAGGTTGCCTCCGAGATTCAAAAACTTCCCCCAGACCCACCAGTGTGAGGGTTTCCTGGTGTTTGGAAACTTCCTCTATTACAACTCCCTTCTTGGGACGGGTCTCTGTCCCTAGCTATTTTGTCTCTCTTTTAATCTTTTATATTTTGTCATACCTCCTTTCAAAGACGATGGGTTGCTTTTCTGGGCACCTGATGTCTTCTGCTAGTGGTCAGAAGTTGTTTTGTGAAGTTTGCTCAGCGTTCAAATGTTCTTTTGATGAATTTGTAGGGGAGAAAGTGGTCTCCCCATCCTATTCCTCTGCCATCTTAGCTCTTCCCCTTTTTTTCTTTTCTTTCTCTACTTTCCTCTCAAAATATTTGTTAGTTTTATTTTCATTGCTTTGTTACCCAGTTGGCACCTTGCGTTAGCTTTGTTTTCCAATTTGTGCTTTAGTTAGCTTTTTTCTGCTAGATATACTTTTTGGTTTCATTTGCTGTGTCAGTTTATTGTACTTTATTTTTGTTGGATTGTTTTGATTTTGCTTATGGGTATATATGTATATGTGTATATTCAGTAATAGTTTTTATTGCTGTTAAACCTCTGCCTCTTTGTTGGGCTTTTGTAGCTCTGTGGAGTAACCCCCCCCCTTTTTTTTTCTTTCTGCTTCTTTTTTCTTTTCTCTCCTTTTTTAAAAATAGTTTTAATTTTTTAAAACTGATTATATTTTTTCTACATTTATTCCTTTGTTTGCCTTTCCTACTGTTCTTTTCCCTTGACAGTTATTCTTTAATTATATAGATCTTCTTCATCTACCTCTATTTTAACTTTGCATATCTATTCTTTCTTTTTTTTCTCTCTTTTACTCTCAACATATGTGTTAGGTTTATTTTCATTGCTTTATTTCCCAATTGTCACCTTGCTTTAGTTTTGTTTTCCAGTTTATATTTTAGTTAGTTTTGTTCTTAACTGGCAAATATAATTTTTGATTTCCTTTGTTTGCCTTGTCAGTCTATTGTACTTTATTTTTGTTGGACGTTTTTGACTTTGCTCATTGGTGTATAGGTATATATGTATATTCCATTACTTTAATTGTTATTTGCCTGATTTTCTAACTGGCATTTGTCTGGGGTTCATCTCTGGTTTCTTATTTTGGATATTTGTTTTAATCTCATTTAATGCCATAACAAACCACTTGTAGAATCTTCACTCCTGACCAGAGATCAAGCCTGGAGCCTTTGGAGTGGGAGCACTGATTCCAAGACCCTAGACTACCAGAGAACTAACCCTAGGGAGTATCTAACAGTGAGAATGCACACAAATGAAACCACATGAATCAAGACCCGGCATCACCCAACCACCAGTAGCACCCTGTGCAGGATCCCTCATCTAAACAACAAACAAAACAGCTAAACAATAAATCCAATCATCAGCAGACAGGCTTACCACCTCACTCAGTAGGGAAAACCATTAGACTATTTGGGTATGACCTAAATCAAATCCCTTATGACTATTCAGTGAAGGTGAGAAATAGATTTAAGGGACTAGATCTGATAGAGTGTCTGATGAGCTATGGATGGAGGTTCGTGATACTGTACAAGAGACCCGGATTAAGACCATCCCCATGGAAAAGAAATGCAAAAAAGCAAAATGGCTGTCTGAGGTGGCCTTACAAATAGCTGTGGAAATAAGAGAAGTGAAAAGAAAAGGAGAATAGGAAAGATATCCCCATTTGAATGCAGAGTTTCAAAGAATAGCAAGGAGAGAAAAGAAAGCCTTCCTCAGTGATCAATGCAAAGAAATAGAGGAAAACAACAGAATGGGAAAGACTAGAGATCTCTTCAAGAAAACTAGAGATACCAAGGGAACATTTCTTGCAAAGATGGGTTTGACAAAGGACAGAAATGGTATGGATTTAGCAGAAGCAGAAGATATTAAGAACAGATGGCAAGAATATACAAAAGAACTGTACAAAAAAGATCTTCATGACCCAGATAATCACGATGGTGTGATCACTCACCTAGAGCCAGACATCCTGGAATGTGAAGTCAAGTGGGCCTTAGAAAGCATTACTACGAACAAAGCTAGTGAGGTGATGGAATTCCAGTTGAGCTGTTTCAAATCCTGAAGGATGATGCTTTGAAAGTGCTGCACTCAAGAAGCCAGCAAGTTTGGAAAACTCAGCAGTGGCCACAGGACTGGAAAAGGTCAGTTTTCATTCCAATCCCAAAGAAAGGCAATACCAAAGAATGCTCAAACAACCGCACAATTGCACTCATCTCAAGAGTTCCAGAAAAACATCTATTTCTGCATTATTGACTATGCCAAATCCTTCGACTGTGTGGATCACAATAAACTGTGGAAAATTCTGAAAGAGATGGGAATACCAGACCACCTGATCTGCCTCTTGAGAAACCTGTATGCAGGTCAGGAAGCAACAGTTAGAACTGGACATGGAACAACAGACTGGTTCCAAAAGGAGTACGTCAAGGCTGTATATTGTCACTCTGGTTACTTAACTTATATGCAGAGAATATCATGAGAAACGTTGGGCTGGAAGAAGCAGAAGCTGGAATCAAGATTGCCAGGAGAAATATCAATAACCTCAGATATGCAGATGACACCACCCTTATGGCAGAAAGCAAAGAAGAACTAAAAAGCCTCTTGATGAAAGTGAAAGAGAAGAGTGAAAAAGTTGGCTTAAAACTTAACATTCAGAAAACTAAGATCATGGCATCTGGTCCCATTACCTCATGGGAAATAGATGGGGAGACAGTAGAAACAGTGTCAGACTTTATTTATTTGGGCTCCATAATCACTGCAGATGGTGATTGCAGCCGTGAAATTAAAAGATGCCTACTCCTTGGAAGGAAAGTTATGACCAACATAGATAGCATATTAAAAAGCAGATACATTACTTTGCCAACAAAGGTCGATCTGTTCAAGGCTATGGTTTTTCCAGTGATCGTGTATGGATGTGAGAGTTGGATGGTGAAGAAAGATGAGTGCCAAAGAATTGATGCTTTTGAACTGTGGTGTTGGAGAAGACTCTTGAGAGTCCCTTGGATTGCAAGGAGATCCAACTAGTCCATCCTAAAGGAGATCAGTCCTGGGTGTTCATTGGAAGGACTGATGCCGAAGCTGAAACTCCAACACTTTGGCCACCACTTGGGAAGAGTTGACTCATTGGAAGTGACCCTGATGCTGGGAGAGATTGGGGGCAGGAGGAAAAGGGGACGACAGAGGATGAGATGGCTGTATGGCATCACCGACTTGATGCACATGAATTTGAGTAAACTCCGGGAGTTGGTGATGGACAGGGAGGCCTGGCATGCTGTGATTCATGGGGTCGCAAAGAGTCATACATGACTGAATGGCTGAACTGAACTGAACAGCCTTGCCCATCAGAGGAAAAACAAATAAACAAACAAAAACGCAACAGAAATCTCACCCTACACGAAGCTTACACAAACCACTGGACTGGCCTTATGAGTGAAGAAACCAAAAGGAAGAAAGAATTCAACTTTCCTTGAAGCCTGGGTAAAGGAGACCTCAAACACCATAAGTTAAAAAAAAAAAATAGTGATAAGGCAGAGTAATGTTACACAAATGAAAGGACAAACTAGAAACACAGAAATGCAAATAAGTGAAGGGGAAATAGGCAAACTACCTCAAAAAGAATTCAGAAAACTGTTAGTAAAGATGATCAAATACCTTGAAAACCAAATGGGGAAAATGCAGGAGTCAATGAAGAAAGACCTATCTGAATTAAAGAATAAACATACAGAGACAACACAATTACTGAAATGAAAGATACTTTAAATGTAATCAGTAGCAGAATATCTGAAGCAGAAGGACGGATCAGTGAGTTGGAAGGTAAAATGGTGGAAATAACTTTTGAAGAGCAGAATAAAGTAAAAAGAATGATAAGTACTGAGGACAGTCTCAGAGACCTCTGGTACAATATCAAATGCACTAACATTCAAATTATAGGGGTCTCAGAAGAAGAGAAAAAGAAAGGGTATGAGAACATTTTTGAAGAGATTATATTTGAAAATTTTCCCAACATCGAAAAGGAAATTGTCAATCAAGTTTAAGAGGCACAAAGACTCCCATACAGGATAAACCCAGGAGAAACATGCCAAGACACATACTAATCAAACTAACAAAGACTAAACACAAAGAAAGAATATTAAAAGCAGCAAGGGAGAAGCAACAGGTAAGGGAAACCCCATACGCTTAACAGTTGATCTTTCAGCAGAAACTCTGCAGGTCAGAAGGGAATGGCACTGAAAAAAAAAGTACTGAAAGGGAAAAATCTACAATCAAGATTACTGTAATCAGGAAGGATCTCATTCAAAATTCAGACAAGGAAAAGTTAAGAGAAATCAGTACCACCAAATCAGCTTTACAACAAATGTTAAAGGGACTTATATAGTCAAGGAATATAAGAGAAGCAAAAAGATCTACAAAATCAACCCTCCAAAATTAAGAAAATGGCAATAGGAATATATATAATATAAACAATTATTTTAAAGATAAATGGACTAAATGTTCTAACCAAAAGATACAGACTGGCAGAATGGATACAAAAACAAGACCCATATGTATGCTGTCCACAAGAAAGCCACTTCAGACTTCAAGACACATATAGACTGAAAGTGAGAGGATGGAAAAATATGTTTCATGCAAATGGGAAGCAAAAGAAAGCTGGAGTAACAATCCTCAAATTAGGCAAAATAGACCTTAAAATAAAGAATATTACAAGAGATAAGGAAGGACACTACATAATGGTCAAGGGATCAATCCAAGAGGAAGACATAAAAATTGTAAATATCTAGGCACCCAACATAAGAGCACCTCAATAATAAGACAAACACTAACAGACATCAAAGGAGAAATTGACAGTAACACAATAATAGTAGGAGACTTTAACACCTCGTTCACACCAATGGACAGATCATCAAAACAGAAAATTAATAAGGAATCACTAGTCTTAAATGATACTTTAGATGAGATGGATCTCATTGATATCCTCAAGACATTCCATCCAAATGTGGAAGAATACACCTTCTCAAGTGCACATGGAACATTCTCTAGGATAGACCACATCCTGGGTCACAAATTAAACCTCAGTAAATTGAAGAAAATTGAAATTGTGTCAAGCATTTTTTCTGACCACAATGATGAGACTAGATATCAATTATAAGGAAAAAAGTGTAGGAGACACAAACACATGGAGATTAAACAACACATTTCTAAATAAACAACAGGGAAATAAAGAAATAAAGAAATAAAAGGGAAATAAAAAATTTCTAGAAACAAATGACAATGAAAATACAACTCAAAACCTATGGGATGCAGCAAAAGCAGTTCTAAGAGGGAAATTTACAGCAATACCACCTTACCTCAAAAAACAAGAAAAGCATCGAATAGACAACCTAACTTTACACCTAAAATAGCTGGGAAAAAAAGGAACCAAAAAACCCCAAAATTAGTAAAAGGAAATAAATCATAGAGATCTGAGCAGAAATAAATGAAAAAGAAATGAAAGAAGAAATAATAAAGATTAATAAAATTAAAAGCTGATTCTTTGAGAAGGTAAACAAAACTGACAAACTTTTAGCCAGACTCATCAAGAAAAAAAGAAGGAAGAATCAAGTCAATAAAATTAGAAATGAAAAAGGAGAGGTTACAACAGACCATGCAGAAATATAAAGGATTATAAGACACTACAATGAACAACTATATGGCAATAAAATAGATAACCTGGAAGAAATGGACAGATTCTTAGAAAAATTCAATCTTCCAAGACTGAACCAGGAAGAAATAAAAATTATGAAAAACTCAAATTACAAGCACTGAAATTCAAGCTGTGATAAAAAATCTTACAAAAACAAAAGCCCAGGGCCAGATGGCTTCACAGGAGAATTCTATCAAACATTTAGAGAAGAACTAATGCCTATCCTTCTAAAACTCTTTCAAAAAATTGCAGAGGAAGAAGCGCTTCCAAACCCATTCTATGAGACCACCATCACCCTAATACCAAAGCCAGACAAAGACAACACAAAAAAGAAAAGTACAGGCCAATATCAGTGATGAACATAGATGCAAAAATCCTCAACAAAATTTTAACAAACAGAATTCAGCAGCACATCAAAAAGCTCATACACCATGAGCAAGTTGGATTTATTCTAGGGATGCAAGAATTCTTCAGTATATGCAAATCAATCAATGTGATACACCATATTAACAATGTGAAATGTCAGGATATCAAATCAATACACAGAAATCACTGCATTTCTATATACTAACAATGAAAAGTCAGAAAGAGAAATTAAGGAATCAATCCTGTTCACCACTGCGACAACAAAAAAATTAAATATCTAGGAAGAAACTTAGCTAAGGAGACAAAATAACTGTACACAGAAAATTGTAAAACATTAATGAAAGAAATCAAAGATGACATAAATGGATGGAGAGATATTTTATGTTCCTGGGCAAGAAGAATCAATATTGTGAAAGTTATTGTTACCAAACACAATCTACAGATTCAATATGATCCCTATCAAATTGCCAATGGCATTTTCCACAGAAGTAGGACAAAAATTTTCACAGTTCATGTGGAAACACAAAAGATCCCAAACAGCCAAAGCAGTCTTGAGAAAGAAGAATGGAGCTGGAGGAATCAACCTTCCTGCCTTCAGACTATACTATAAAGCTATAGTCATCAAGACAGTATGGTACTGGCACAAAAACAGAAATATAGACCAATGGAACAAGAGAGAAAGCCCAGAAATAAACACATGCACCTATGGGTACCTTATTTTTGGCAAAGGAGGAAATAATATACAATAGGGCAAAGATAGTCTCTTCAATAAATGGTGCTGGGAAAACTGGGCAGCTACAAGTAAAAGAATGAAATTAGAACACTTCTTAACACCATATGCAAAGATAAACTCAAAATGGATTAAAGACCTAAATGTAAGACCAGAAACTATAAAACTCTCAGACAAAAACATAGGCAGAAGACTCGATGACATAAATCAAAGCAGTATCCTCTATGACTCACCTCCTAGAGCAATAGAAATAAAAACAAAAGCAAACAAGTGGGGCCTGATTAAACTTGAACGGTTTTTCACAGCAAAGGAAACTACAAGCAAGGTGAAAAGACAACCCTCAGAATGGGAGAAAATAATAGCAAATGAAACAACTGACAAAGGATTAATTTCCAAAATATACAAACAGCTTATACAACTCAATACCAGAAAAACAAATGACACAATCAAAAAGTGGGAAAAAGATGTAAACAAACATTTCTCCAAAGAAGACATACAAATGGCTAACAAACACACGAAAAGATGCTCAACATTGTTCATTATTAGAGAAATGCAAATCAAAACTACAATGAGATATCACTTCACGCCAGTCAGAATGGTCCTCACCAGAAAGTCTACAAACAATAAATGCTGGAGAGGGTGTGGAGAAAAGGGAACACTCTTGCACTGTTGGTGGGAATGTAAATTGATTCAGCCACTATGGAAGGTGGTATGGAGATTCCTTTAAAAACGCTAAGAATAAAACCACCATAAGACCCAGCAATCCCACTCCTAGGCATATGCCTTGAGGAAACCAAATTTGAAAGAGACATATGTATCCCATTGTTCATTGTAGCACTAATTACAATAGCTAGAACATAGAAACAACCTAGATGTCCATCGACAGATGAATGGATAAAGAAATAGTGGTAAATATGCAGAATGGAATATTACTCAGCCATAAAAAGGAATGCATTTGGGTCAGTTCTAATGAGGTGGATGAACCTAGAACCTATGATTCAGAGGGAAATAAGTCAGAAAGAGAAAGATGAATATCATACTCTGATGCATATATATGGAATCTACAAAAATGATACTGAAGAATCCATTTACAGGGCATTAATGGAGAAATAGACATAGAGAATAGACTTATAGACATGGGGAGGGGGGAGGAGAGGGTGAGATGTATGAAAAGAGTGACATGGAAACTTGCATTACCGTATGTAAAGTAGATAGCCAAGGGAATTTGGTGTATGGCACAAGAAACTCAAACAGGGGCTCTGTATCAACCTAAAGGGGTGGGGTAGGGAGACAGATGGGAGGGAGTTTCAAGAAGGAGGGGATATATAAACAACAGGACTATGAACAGGATATATAAACAGAATATATAAACAACCTATGGCTGATTCATGTTTAAGTTTGACAGAAAGCAGCAAAATTCGGGAAAGCAATTATCCTCCAATAAAAAAATAATAAATTAAAAAATATAGCATAGTTGATTTATAAAATTTATTAGTTTTAGTTTCATAGCATAGTGATTCAATATTTTTATGTATTATACTCCATATAAAGTGTTTACAAGATAATGGCTATATTTCTCTGTTCTGTCAATATAACCTTTTTGCATATTTATCTCATACATAGTAGTTTATGTCTCTTGATCCCACACTGCTATCTTGACACCCCACCCCTCTGTCTTTTCCTCTCTCCATTGGTAACCACTGGTTTGTCTCTCTGTATCTATAACTGTTCTCTTATGTACATTCATTTATTTTATTTTTTAAATTCTACATATATGTGACAACATGTAGTATCTGTCTGCCTCTCATATTTCACTAAGCATAATATTCTCTAGGTCCATCCACGTTGCTGCAAATGGCAGAATTTCATTCTTTTTAATGCTCGAAGAACATTTCATTGTATATATATTCTTTAGCCATTTGTCTGTTGATGGATGCTTAAGCCAATTCCATACTTTGGCTATTGTAAATAATGCTGCTATAAACATTGGGGTGCATGCATCTTTTCTAATTAGTGTTTTTGTTTTTTTGGAGTATGTACCCAGTAGTGAGATTGATGGGTCATTTGGTAGTTCTATTTTTAGTTTCTGAGGAACCTCCATACTGCTTTCCATAGTGGTTGCATCAGTTTACATTCCCATTAACAGTGTACAAGAGTTCCCTTTTCTCCATGCCTTTGTCAACATTTATTTTTGACTGACAGGTGTTAGGTGATATCTCATTGGGATTTTTATTTGAATTTTTCTAATAATTAGCAATGTTGAGCATCTTTTCCTGTGTTAGAGAAGATGGTGTTTTTTTTTTGTTTTTGTTTTTGTTTAATTGAAGTATTGGAGAAGGAAATGGCAACCACTCCAGTGTTCTTGCCTGGAGAATCCCATGGGCAGAGGAGCCTGGCTAGCTACAGTCCACGGGGTCATTAGAGTTGAACTCTACTTAGTGACTAAACCGCCACCATAGTTGATTTAGAATGCTGTGTTAGTTTCTGATGTATAGCAAAGTGATTCACATATATATATAATGGCTTCCTTGGCTTAGTGGTGAAGAATCTGTCTGCAGTGCAGGAGCTGCAGGAGACCCGGGTTCAATCCCTGGGTCAGGAATATCCCCTGGAGAAGGGAATATCAACTCAGTCCAGTATTCTTGCCTGGAGAATCCCATGGACAGAGGAGACTGTTGGTGTAGTCCATTAGGTTGCAGAGTCAGACATGACTGACGCCACTTAGCATGCATGTGTGTATATTCATTTTCATATTTTTTCCATTATGGATTATTATAGGATATTTAACATAGTTCCCTGTGCTATCAGTAGGATTCTGTTGAATAAGCTTGTTTACAAAACAGAAACAGACTTACAAACATAGAAAACAAACTGAAGGTTACCAAAGGGGTAGGGGAGGGATAAATTAGGAGTTTGGGATTAGTAGATACACCTACTGTATACAAAATAGAAGATGGTGGTCTTGACTCAGTTCATGGCAGTGCACATGGAAAAGAGTGTGTGGACTTTCACCATATTATAAATGTTGATATATTATAAATGGGGCTTACTGCTGGATTTCAGTGGGATATGAGAGGAGAGGGGATAGAGGGTTCTGTTTGGTGAACTGGGAAGATGGTGTTGCTATCCACTAAAGAGGGAAGATGGCATGTCTGCCTTTGAGACATCTAAGTTGAGTTGGCAATTGGTATATATAACAAGGATGATCAAAATGGGCACTGTGAGCAGACAGGTGACTCTCGTACTTGTAGGAATGGATGGAATTGTCTTTGGAGAGGAAGTAAGGCATAATTGGAAGAGAATCTGAAGTAGTTCAAAAGAAGTTCAATGTTTAGTAGAGAAGAAGTCTTCCAAATAATCTTGGAAAACTTAAACGGAGATATAAGAACAGTATGGTTCTGACTCTTTGCCATCCCATGGAATGTAGCCCACCAGGCTCCTAGGTCCATGGGGATTTTCCAGGCAAGAATACTGGAGTGAGCTGCCATGACCTCCTCCAGGGGAACTTCCCAACCCATGGATGGAACCCAGGTTTCCTACATTACAGGTGGATTCCTTACCACCTCAGCCATCAGGGAAGTCTATGAATACTGGAGTGGGTAGCCTCTCCCTTCTCCAAGGGATCTTTCCAACCCAGGATTGAACTGGACTCTTCTGCATTGCAAGAGTTTTACCAACTGAGCTACCAGGGAAGCCCTTTTGTATTTGCTATACAAAATATGATTAGCTAATAAAGGTTATAGCTTGGATTTGAGTTTAAATGTAGTAACACCTTTAATCCAGGTAGCAGCTCTGTGAGGCATGTAGTGTTATCATTCCTATTTCATGAGAGAGAAAAATGTAACCAGGAAGTTAAATAATGTGGTCCAAAATGGGTATAAGTCTGTTTTTAGTCATTACCATTTACTTCTTAGATGATCTCCAACATTTCTTCAGAAGTATTTCCCTATATATTGTTTATCTTTTCCCAAATTAACATTTAGACTTGGAAAAATGTAATAAATATTTCCTCTCCCACAGTAACTGACAGCTCACTGCCATTAGGAAAAAAACCTTTAGGAGAAGAAAATGACTTGAATACACTGTTGAAGAGTCTGCTTTGTGAGCTCTAATTTCATTTACATCTCAAAACTACAAGCACAATCCAATTACCAAGGGTGGAGGAGTATTCATTTTCTGCACCTCAAACTTAGAAGATCTGTGAGCTGGGGGGCGGGGGGGGGGGCGGGGAGCGGGGTGGGGGGCTTCAGTGTGAACCCTGGTTCACCTGTTTTGCTACTAGCAGACTTATATCTCATCTGTAGGTGGCAGTAAGTTATTGCCGGTTTTGCTACTCTGCCCAGTGGAAGATTAAATCCAGTTTAGAGAAACAGAATATAAAGAGAATATTGTTCTACCTTTTGGCCAATATATAAAGCAATAACTCTCAGGTTTTTTCAATGGAAGTTTGTTTCCCTCTCTCTTTTTAATTTGAAGTAAAACTGAAGTATTTATGTATTGTCAGTGGACTCTTTCTCTAGGATGAACTTATGTTCACATCAGGTTAAACAAACCTAGAACAAGAGAGTAAAGCTCAGCAGCTCAAGAAACCCGTTTCTTAAGGTGATATGTGGAAGCAAGATTATATCAGCTCTTAAAGTCTGCTGTTACATTAAGCAAAGGCATTTTGCTTTCAAGCATATGCATATAGAACATCAAATAATTACTCTTCCAATTCCACAATAAAAATCATTTCTTTCTAAAGCACTCACTGATTTCTATCATAAGTGTTTAAAAGAAACACCACACACAACAAAAGAAAGGAATTGTTGAATTGCTGTTCTTCCCTGCTTTGTCCTCTGCCCTGTGGTTTTGCACATGCAAAGCTTGCTTCCTCCCAGATGGAATTCATGAATCCTGCCATTCAGGGAGACACAGTAGGACCTGTAGAGTATTTGTTGAAGCTGAAATTGACTTTGTAATTTAGCCCTGAGCCTTGAAGCAGCATAAGTCACAATATAAATCTGAAACACCAGATTCACAAGTATAAGGGAAATAGAGTGAAACATGAATTTCCTCTCATACTTCTCCTCTTGTTAATACAATTAACACTATAACCAGCTCCTTTAAAGCTCATGATTTAGCAGTTAGACAAATAAAGTGACAATTTCAGGCTACAGCAGACAAAACCATAGCAAAAAGGAGTACACAGCCACTCAGTAAAGCAATTGCTGTCATGTTATGCCAACAGAGGCTGCCAGGTTTCTAAAAGAAAACAATCTTCCTAGCACCATGAATACGTTGTATTTCTGCTTAGCCTAGCCTCATGGACACTTCATACTGGTATAAGCCAGCTTTTTCTGCTATTATTATCTATTTTTGGATTCCTTTAAAAACATTTACCTGGGGCCACAGAAATTAAGTAATTTTTTTCTTTTTAATGGCTTGGGGATAAATGCTTAACATCACTTTGCCTATGCTGCAAGAATGCTTTTGGTCTGAAATAACTTTTCCATTCATGTATGTAAGCATGGGATTCTTATTTTGTACAGGGTATCAACTATCATAAGCTTTGTTCCTGTACGAGAGTCCACAAGACAGGGATTCTATTGTTTTCCAGTCTTTACTGCAGCAGCTGGTAGAAGACAAGATGGTATGATATCTATGTGTTAAATTGTAGGTTTTGCTGCCTTAGCTTTCCCAATCTAACAGATAACATTTATGCTTTGTTTTAATTCTTATTTTTGAGCAGTTTGTTTCATATTTTAACAGAATGTTTCAAACATTCAAAGTGCATTTTATTTTTGATGAGCAGAGAAGGTCTAATCTTTTACCGAGCACTCAAGTACCAAGTGGTCTTTCTTTTATGAGTCGACTAGTATGGGCCTGCAGAACAGTGTGTAACCACCTGTTCACAAGTGGGCTCTCTAGTCATCCAGTTCCAACTACTGCATAAATTGTTTTCCTGTGGAGAAGAACATGGTGGCTTTGTCAGTTGGACTGACTGACCTGACTTCAGTAAAAACATTAATAACTCCATAGTGTAGCTTTTGATTCTGCCATGGTGTTTGTATGATCTGGGGAATTAGCTAGAATCTTCTCCTTGTTTCAGGGAGCTAGGAAGAAGGAGTAAGTTAGATCCAGAGCATGGAGCTTGTACAGAAGATATCATGTGTACCATGTGAAAAGGATCATGAGGAAATCTAAGAAAATATTACTGAAATAACAAGTGGCCTAGGATCAAACAGATTCAGTCTAAAATCCCAGATAAGTCAGTTGTAATATTTACTCTACAAAATTTAGCAAGCTATTTAACTTCTTTGAGCTTCAGGTACCTTATTTTGTAAAATAGGAGCTGCAATGTCTACTCTAAAAATGTATAATTAATCAGACAGAGTACTCAATACCATTCACAAAAATATAGTAAAGCACTTCACAAGTGGTAGGTGTCCAAACAAAAGCAACAGCAGAGAGTCAGTCATTTTAGTAGACCTGCCCATAGGATGCATGGAGGGGCTGGTGCGGAGCAGAGGCTAACGAGCCTGCCTGATGTACAAACCCACCACCACCACTGGTGTGACTTACTGATCACTTATTCTCTCTCTGTCTTAGCTTTTGCCATGTATACTGTGGAGATAACCATAGCAGGAAACTTACTGCATTATTGTAAATATTATTGAGATAATGCATATAGAATAATTAAGATAGTGAAAATAATTAATAATGTCAGTAAAAATAATAATGTCATGTCAATGACAAGTCAATAATAATGATATAATAATGTCAGTAAAAGTAATGTTACTTTTACTATAATTAACATTATTGGTGGTGAAAATAAAGTCTGGTATTGTAAAGAGCAATATTGTATAGAAACCTGGAATGTTAGGTCCATGAGTCAAGGTAAATTGAATCTTGTCAAGAAGGAGATTGAACATCAATATGTTAGGAATCAGTGAACTTGAAATGGAAGGGAATGGGTGAATTTAATTCAGATGACCATTATATCTACTGCTGTGGGCTACAATCCCTTAGAAGAAATGGAGGAGGTGTCACAGTCAACAAAAGAGTCTGAAATGCAGTACTTGGGTGCAATCCCGAAGACGACAGAATGATCTTGGTTTGTTTCCAAGGCAAATCATTCAATATCACAGTAATACAAGTCTACGCCCCAACTAATAATGCTGAAGAAGCTGAAATTGACTGGTTATATGGAGACCTACAAGACCTTCTAGAACTAACACTGAAAAAAGATGTCCTTTTCATCATAGGGGATTGGAATGCAAAAGCAGGGAGTTGAGATTCCATAAAAACAGGCAAGTTTGGACTTGGAGTACGAAATGAAGCAGGACAAAGGCTGACAGATTTTTGCCAAGAGAACACATTGGTTGTAGAAAACACCCTTTTCTAACACAAGAAATGACTCTACACATGGACATCACCAGAAGATCAATACTGAAATCAGGTTGATCATATTCTTTGCAGGCAAAGATGGAGAAGTTCTTTACAGTTAGCAAAAATAAGACCTGTAGCGGACTGTGGCTCAGATCATGAGCTTCTTATTGCAAAATTCAGATTTAAATTGAAGGAAGTAGGGAAGATCACTAGGCCATTTAGCTTTGACCTAAGTCAAATCCCTTATAATTATACAGTGGAGGTGATAAATAGATTCACAGGATTAGATCCAGTAGATAGCCCAAAGACTTTGGAGGGAGGTTCATAGCATTGTACAGGAGGCAGTGATCAAAATCATCCCAAAGGAAAAGAAATAAAAGAAGGCAAAGTAGTTGTCTGAGGAGCCTTTACAAATAGCTGAGGAAAGAAGAGATGGAAAAGGCAAGGGAGAAAGGGAAAGATATACCCAACTGAATGCACAGTTACAGAGAATAGCAAGGAGAGATAAAAAGGCTTTCTTAAGTGAACAATGGAATGAAATAGAGGAAAAGAATAGAATGGGAAAGACTAGAGATCTCTTTAGGAAAGTTGGAGATATCAAGGGAGCATTTCATGCAAGAATGGTCACAATAAAGGACAGAAAGCGTAAGGACCTAACAGAGGCAGAAGAGATTAAGAAGAAGTGTCAAGAATATACAGAATAACAGAAGAACTATACAAGGAAGGTTTTAATGACTCAAATAACCATGGTGGTCAGTGTGGTGACTCACCTAGAGTCAGACATCCTGGAGCATGAGATCAAGTGGGCCTTAGGAAGCATTACTATGAACAAAGCTAATGTAGGTGATAAAATTCCAGCTGAGCTATTTAAAATCCCCAAATGTGATGCTGTTAAAGTACTGTACTCAATATGTTAGCAAATTTGGAAAACTCAGCAGTGACTACAGGACTGGGAAAGGTCAGTTTTCATTCCATTCCCAAAGAAGGGCAATTCCAAAGAATGTTCAATGTACTGTACCATTGAGCTCACGTGCTAGTAAGGTTATGTTCAAAATCCTTCAAGTTAAGCTTCAACAGTGCATGAACTGAGAACTTCCAGATGTACAAGTTGGATTTAGAAATGGCAGGGGAACCAGAGATCAGATTGCCAACATTTGTTGCATCATTGAGAAAGCAAGAGAGTTCCAGAAAAACATCTACTTCTGCTTCATTGACTACACTAAAGCCTTTGACAATGTGGATCACAACAAACTATGGAAAGTTCTTAAAAAATGGGAATACCAGACCACCTTACCTGTTCTCTGAGAAACCTGCATGTGAGTCAAGAAGCAGCAATTAGAACCAGACATGGAACAACTGACTGGTTCAAAATTGGGAAAGGAGGATGGCAAAGGTCTATATTGTCACCCTGTTTACTTAACTTATATACAGAGTACATCATGAAAAATACCAGGCTGGATGAATCACAGTTCAGTTCAGTTTAGTTCAGTCCAGTCACACAGTCCGACTCTTTGCAACCCATGGACTGTAGCACACCAGGCTTCCCTGTCTATCACCAACTCCCAGAGCTTACTCAAATTCTTGTCCATCGAGTCAGTGTTGCCATCCAACCATCTCATCCTCTGTCATCCCCTTCTTCTCCTGCCTTCCATCTTTCCCAACCTGAGGGTCTTTTCTAAGGAGTCAGTTCTTTGCACCAGGTGGCAAAAGTATTGGAGCTTCAGCTTCAGATCAGTCCTTGCAATGAATATTCAGGACTGATTTCCTTTAGGATTGTCTGGTTTGATCTCCTTGCAGTCCAATGGACTTTCAAGAGTCTTCTCCAACACTACAGTTCAGAAGCATCACTTCCTTGGTGCTCAGCCTGCTTTATGGTCCAACTCTGACATCGTACATGACTACTGGAAAAACCATAACTGGAATCCAGAATGAATCACAATATGAATTAAGATTGCCAGGAGAAATATCAACAACCTCAGATATGCAGATGATACCACTTTAATGGCAGAAAGTGAAGGGGAATTAAAGAGCCTTGATGGAAGTGAAAGAGGAGAGTGATAAGGCTGGCTTAAAATTCAACATTAAAAACACTAAGATATTGGCACTTGATTCCATCACTTCATGGCAAGTAGAATGGCACAAAGTGAAAGCAGTTACAGATTTTATTTTCTTGGGCTCCAAAATCACTGTGGATTGTGACTGCAGCCACAAAATTAAAAGTCACTTGCTCCTTGACAGGAAAGCTATGACAAACCTAGACAGTGTATTAAAAAGCAGAGACATCACTTTGCTGGTTAAAGTTAGTACAGTCAAAGCTATGGTTTTTCCAGTAGTCATGTATACAGATATGAGAGTTGGACCATAAAGAAGGCTGAGTGCTGAAGAGTTGAAGCTTTCAAATTGTGGTGCTGGAGAAGACTCTTGAGAGTCCTTTGAACTGCAAGGAGGTCAAACCAGTCAATCCTAAATGAAATCAACCCTGAATATTTATTGGAAGGACTGATGCTGAAGCTAAAGCTCAACACTTTAGCCAACTGATGAGAAGAACTGACTCATTTGGGAAAAGACTCAGATGCTAGAATGATTGAATGCAAAAAGAGAAGGGGGCAGTAGAGGATGAGATGGCTAGATAGCACCACTGACTTATTGGACATAAATTTGAGCAAACTCTGGAAAATAGTGAAGGGCAAGGAACTGTGGTGTGCTGCAGTCCATGGGATCACAAAGAGAAAACATGACTTAGTGACTGAATAACAACAAGAGCAGTAGCATTTGTTGTTCTTGTTGTTGTTGTTATTCCTTCCCTCTCATTGCCAAGGTCATTTGGAAATAGAATAGAGGTAGCCCATGTGGTTGGAGAAGACAAAGGATGTGTCCTTTACAACTCAAGTATAGCCACACACTGGACTTTCTCTGTAGGGAAGGGAGGCAATGACTTGGTGACACTGCTGATTTACAGGGATCACAGGATGTTTCCCTCCTCTGAATATTTGCATCAAATGTATGGATTTGAAATCAGCACAGTGGGTATTAAGAAAAGTTGAAGAATTGCTTCATACTTCTGATCAACTCATCATGTTTCAGTAGGTTCTGAATCTCACTATTTAAATAAATCTGCAAATATTTGAAAAAGTGGGAAGTCTTATAATTAATCCCCATTATTTATAAGTACAGAAGCTGCTTGTTCAAATCAAAAAGAGCTTTCCCATTCTGTCTTTTTCAACATCCTGCATCTGTATAATAAAATGTCCCTGCATATGGATGATGCTTTGCAGTTTAAAGCATTTTCATATGTGCAGTTTTGCTTCAGCCTCTTACTGCTCTGGGAAACTGGCCCAGCTAGCACTGAGATCTTCTTCATCTTATGCACAAGAAACTGAGGATTAGGGAGGTGAAATGATTTGCACCAAATCACATAGCTTTTAAGCTGCAGAGTAAGTTAAAAAAACTCCTCAGCTGAATTTGATAACAATGATTTTGCAGCTTAGTTTTAGGTTATATAAGACTATATTGCCACAAGTTCTATTGGAATTACTTCCACATTTAAAAAAAAATCTACTTTCATTAATCATAAGGAAATCTTTCTAATAAATATACATGTGTGCCTTCTATACATATCCTCTATATTTGTATCTGCTACTGAGGTTATTTAAGTTGACCGTTTCTCTATTTTTTTTTCTAGGAATATTCTCTGAAAAAAGACAGAGATATAAAAAAAATATTATGGATGCAGAGATTAGAAGAGAACTTTAGTTTAAAATAAAGATGTGATAGCTCACACCATAAAAATTTCAAGGACAAATAAAATCCTTTATTTTTGTAGTCTTGCTTATGGCTTATTTGCCTACATCTGAGAAACAACAAAATAATCACAGCTGGGTTTGCAGATGCTCCAGTAGGGGAAAAACATAGAGGTATATATGAAAGCAGGTTTTTTTTTTTTTGTCTTATTCTAAAAAGTGAAGGAAAAAAATGAAGGAACCAATGAAATTGAGATGGGAACAGGAAAAGCAAATGTGGGAGAATGGATAACCTTTGATGTCAAGTTGACTTCTCATATCTATGTGGTCCAATTTCACTTTGAATATTAGCTGTGTGATCTGCAGTCCCCTGTTCTATAAGGACAGAAAGGTGAAGACAGAATATTTCAGAGGTTTCTAGAAACTCTAATACATATCTCTCTTGCCAGATGACCCTTGATAAATTGCAGTCTTCCTTTCAGGAAAAAGTTCCCCCAGATGGGTTCAGAAGGGATGATGTTCACCATTATTAAGTCTCCAGTCAGCCATGCCAGGCAGTTGAGAAATTTCACTGGAGTTTTTACTTACGTGGCAGTTTTAGATGTTTTAGTCAGTAATGCAAACTGAAGAAAGGAACTTGGTAGGAATATGTGAAAGCTAGGCCTGTATTACATGATATGTACTTTGAGTTGTATACAAGTTACATGTAAATATTTACCTAAAAGTGCAATGTATCAAAATTGAGCTTGTTGTGAAGGAGTGCAGTATATTAATGGGTTTCCCTCGTGGCTCAGAGGGTAAAGAATCTGCCTGCAATGCAGATTCAATCCCTGGGTTGGGAAGATCCCTTGGAGAAGAGCATGGTAATCCACTCCAGTATTCTGGCCTGGAGAATCCCATGGACAGAGGAGCCTGGTGGGCTACAGTTCACAGGATTACAAAGAGTCCAACATGACTGAACAACTAACACTTTCACTTTCATAGTGTATCTTGATATCAGCAATTATATTGTGGCATCTTCATCCCCCTTAAACTTCCACTTTCTCAACTCAGCATTCCCAACTTTGTTCCTGTCTTGATGTACCAGAGACTCATTCTTGGAGGATCTGCAGTTGGGTTTCCCAGGAGCCCTGCAATTTTGATAGTGATGTCTCAGGTAGAGCCTCCTGCTCCAGCCTTGGCATCCTGGCTGGTACCTGGCATGGTCAGTCCTTGTCTCCTAGCCCACAGCTGCAAGATGGAGCATGCCCCCCCCCAAACTTACTGAATGTAAGATTTTTGATTTATTTATTGTGTTGTGCTATTTTTTTTTTTTTTGATGCCTTGTAAAATGACTAGGATATAATGGGTGATCTGAAGCTAAACAAAGGTTGGAGGAACAATGTTAAATGGAAAACTCTGTCTTTCACACTGTTCTCAGCTCAGTATATTTACAAGGGTCATTCCAAGTATATGCGGATTGAACACCAACCTGTGTGTCTTTGAGAACTCTGCATTGCACCCCAATAGGATAACTACATAATCGTAGGGTCCAGTTCAAGATAAAAATGCAGAGTTCAAAAAAGAAGAGAAAATCTTTGCACTTTCTCGGGTGGTCTCTATCTCTACCTGTTACCATGACCTCTATTTGTCTTTGTCTAATGCTCTTGGGTACCCAGCTCTTATGTTTCATGTGCCCATACCCAGGCCCCTGTTAAGAATAGAGGTGGCCAGAGCCACTGAGTGGGGGTGGGGAGGCAGGTGCTGGAGAACTCTTCCTGGAGACCTGGGGAGTATGGGAATTCAGGATTCCAAGACATTAGCATGTGCGCCTGTTTATTCTTGCTTTACTTACAAAAACAAAGTCAAAGACAGTTTATGGAGTGTTTGAAGACAACAGCATCGGAGCATAAGCCTCTGGTGCAGACCCTTTCCAACATGAAGCTCACTGTGCAGATGTCGTGGCCTCACACACATCACCAGTTGAAGGGCTCCAGGAGGGAAATGTGTGGGCTGAGGGGCACAACTGACAATTGGGAAGCAGTGATGCCTCTCTCCCGAGTCCTGTGGGGAGAGGACCAGCTTTGTCTTTCTCCTTGTCTTTTGCAACTATTTCTTCCCTTGGTCTACATTTTAATCTACTTTATTTTATATAAATATGATGAACAAGAAGAAAGTATAATAAATTATAAGTATTCTAATAAAGAATAGTTTATATAAGTGAAGTTAATGCTCTCATGCAAACATAATATGAATGCATGTCAAGGTTTTCCTTAACTCAGTAATTAACGAGGGAATCAGTAAGGTATCAAAATTAATATCAAGAATATTTGAGAAGTAATATTAAGGTAAAATTGCTTGATTAGACATAGAGCTGGTTAATATCCAACAAGACAATAAACTGCAAATTTAGAGTACTTTTCCATTGGAAAACTTATTTTCATCTCCATCTGACAAAACTCTCCAAGTTCACCTCTGCCCCTAAAAAGTTGTAAAATAGACCAAAACAATAGAAAGCAAGGCCAGCAATGGAAACTGAACTCCCAGAAAATACAAATAATCTTTTCTACCTGTTCCACTTTGAGAATGATTCATCTGTCAAAATCAACCTAGGCTTATCTGAATTTTAACTTCATCCAATCATGATATTAAAAGATTTTCTCAGAAACAGATGTTTAACATACACATTAGAAAATATTTCTCAATGTATTTAAATCAACAGACATTTAGATCAGTCTCAATATGTAAATTAGTTAATATACTTCTAGACTATAAACAACATCTTTGGAAGAGCCTTTAGACTTTGAGACAAATGTCTGGGTGATCTCCAGTCAGATGAGAAAAGACACTTGGGAGGAGACAGGAAATCACACCCATGTGTCTACCATTTTCCTGGTTCCCAGGGACTCCCCAGTGGCTCTGAGCAGTCCTGCCTCAGCTGACATCTAGTGTTCATTCACATCTGCATCCCTGTCCAGGTGTACAAGTGGAAAATAGCAAACTTTCAGGACTCCTGAATGTGATAGTGGGTGGTCCACCCCCAAAGCCAGTGAGGCACTGAGTCTCCTCCATTCCATCCTCTTCCCACTTCAGCAAACTCCTGCTCTTCTGACCCTTTCCTCCAAATCACCCTTCCAAGCCCCATCCTCTCTCCATCTTGGGAGCAGAAAACATCACTTTGTATTCATGGATGTAAATGTTTATGGCTCACATTTAGGACTAAAGCAATTTTGAGGATTTAGTTTTTGTTTCAGTGTGAATAGGTCGATTTTTCTCTCTCTCTCTCTCTTTAGTCGCTAAGGCATGTCCGACTCTTGCGTAGGGAAAGGAAATAAAAAGCCCAAAGCCTTTGTGAGAGAGCAGAGGGGAAGGCAATGAGTAAGGTGAGTGTTCAGATGTGACCTTACCAGAGAGTTCTAACATCCAGATAACTTCCTATCTCAATCCTAGACTCCAATACTTAGACATGATTTTCTGTCAGTTCTATTGAACTTAAACTGTATTTGTCATAAGACCTGTTAATACAGGACTGAAAAGAGAAAACTGAATATCTTGAAGCCTATGGCAAGGTAATGCAGTCAAGAATAAAGGATTCTTGATATTGTAGCATACAACCCATGTGCATTCTCAGTTGTACAATTTGGGAAGTCTTTTAAAAGTAGAAAAAAAATTCTTTTTGTGTCATCATTCTGTATCATAATATACTCACATTGCTTCTGAAAAAGAGTGTACTGTGTGATGGAAAAAGGTATGTCTGGAAAAAAAATGGGGCAAAACTTTAGAAACTTCTATAAATTAGGGTTAAATAAGCTATCTTCTGTAAGACTTCTTTAACATGTTTAAATATGTTGTGGAACTGTGAGACGGGAATAGAAGATATGACTGTATCTTAAAAAAAAAAAAATGCTGTCTCCCTCCTCTTTTCTTGAGGAATGCTCATTAATATATCTTGAAAAATAGTTTTAGAAATTCCCATTTAGCTTAATCCTCTCTTTAAGAAAATGAACCCAGAAATGGTTAGTGGTGTACTTGAGAGCAGGGGCAAGATAGTCTCCTGCCCATAAGACTGGTTTGCAAGGAGAAAGCTGTGATTTTTGTAGACAGCCCAGACCATAATTGTAATCCTCAAATCAGAGAACTCCTGAAAATGGTTACTGAATCACTTAATTTGGACAACTAATTTCTTTGTGTGATGGAGCAGGTGGATGATTTATATTGCAAAGCTTGGGACAAGAAACATTGAAAGTCTGGAAGGCTGTGATTTATCCTCTCTCTGTTATCAGTGTTGACTTGAACAATCATCTCTGAATTCACACTCCAGTTTTCCATTTGTGAAACAGAAATATAAATATGTCTTCCAAAGATAGTTTAAGTATTAACATCATTTTAAAATAAAATCACAAAAAAATAAAATAAAACCATATCAGAACAATGTCATTATTTAATTTTCCAAAAGAAAAACACTTGGTGATAGTTAGGTTAACGGCAATAAGCAGTGTTAATAGGTGGACAGTACTTGCTTGAAACCACAATTGCATTTTAATGTCGATAGACAATAATCAAATTTATTCCCCAGTGCTCTTTTATCTAGTCTTTAGCAATTTTAACTTTTGGCTCTGAATCATTTGAATAGTAGGCAGGTAAGGAAAACTAATTTTTACTTAATTTTTTTTGGACTAAAGGTTGAGCAATTTTCATAAGGTACTTAATGTGCCAGCAAATGGGCCAGGAACAAAATGTAAGGTGAAAGAACTTTGTCTACTGCTGAACCAAAATGATTGGCTTGTTTCCTTCCTAAATTAATTATTTATAGCAGTTTGCAAACCTAAGCCAAGGGAGTCTAGAGCTCTCACATTTGATTTGAGTTTTACCTTTGCTCTGATTTTATTTTGTCAAGCATTTCACACACTTTTAACAGTGGTTTGTCTAATTATATGTAAAAATCATAGTGATTAACACAGTTTACTAAATCTTTGTGTATGTGTGTGAGTGTATGCACAAATTCAATCTTTGAGCGTAAACCATATAGATTTAAAACAAGAACAAATGCATCTAGTTAAAAAACAAACAGGTTTTTAACACATATTCCCTACTAAAAACCCATTAACAAAAAGATTTTTAAGCAGAACAGTAAAGGATGGTATCTTAGCAGCTCATATTTTGACTTGCTTGTTCTTTGAAGTAGAGTAAAAAAAAACTGTTAGCATTCTATAAGAAAAGGTGAGGAAGATAGTTTTCAGATGGGATTTAAGCCAGGGAGATCTCTTATGCCCAGAAAGATCAATCAGGGTAAATGAATTTTCCATGTGTTATTACCTAAGGGTAGGGAAAATTGAAGATGAAATTTTCCCCCTTGCTGCATAAATACAATGACCTTGCTGCATAAATGCAATGTAAAAACTCTGTGTGGAATTTGATAGTGGTCTTTTCCCATTAGTCAAATCTTGAAACATTTAACTCTTTGAGACTTTTCAAATTTGGTGTAAATGTTATAATTTCTTTCATGTTTAATCTATTTGTTCTCATTTAAATACAATTGTATTTGCAATCACGACTTTAATGAAACTCCTCAGATGACTAAAATGATTTCTTCCCTATAAAAACAAATGCCCAAGCCTTGTTGTTACACTCAAGACTGGCAGTAATAAAAGTAGTTAGAAAATCAATGTAAGCTGTATTTGTACTTTACCAAGAAAACTGTGATGCTGACTGTGGTACACTGGTGAGGGTTATGCTTTCCAAAGATGGGATCCACTTTTATAAGCAACTAAAAACTCTGCAACTTCAGTCACACTCTCCATGCAAAAATAAATGACCCCACAGCAATCAATTTTCACCATGCCTGGTATTTGTAGAATGGGGGAGAGATATGAGATCAAAAGATAAACAACTGGATGTGAAATGTGGGCTGTTTTAACCTAAGACTGTACTTCACATGTATAAGTGAAAAAATGCATTTTATTCACAGCCCTTAGTGTTACAAATTTGAGATTAGCATAAGCAAAAGAGTATGTAAACAGTGATGCCATGACTTATCCATCTTTATAAATCCCATGCTCATCACACTACTTCACATGAAAGATGTTCTGCCATGCTTGTGGTGTGGAAGAGACACAGATCCTATTTTAATCAAATAGATTCAGATTAAAATAATAGACTCTAGCTGAAGTAACTTCTAAACATGGATATTGTAAGAAAAAAAACAGAAAAAAAAAACCCCAAAATATTATGTTGTGATGTATTACATTTCTTTAAATAATAAAGAGCCTGTTTTTTTCCCCTAATTATTTTATCGGCCTATTTATTTTTCATGTCATGAAAGACTAAATGGGTTTGTTTCTCTTAGCACTGTTTTGTTTATGGTTACCTCCAGCTTGTTGAACATTCAGGAAAGTGGAAGGGTAGCACTGAAGCACCTGGGACTCCTGTCTCTTGGTGATGTGAAACGTGTCTGGTGTTCAGGAAATGTTCAGAAAATCAGAAATAAAGTAAAAAGATAGCCTCATGTTCTATTACTATTGTACTAGGGTGTTGTCTAACAGGCCTGCTCAAGGTTATGTAATTCTCCAGAAAAAAATGCATTTTTACTTGGTTCACTGCTTACTATTGATTAACCCCAGATTCTTGGAAGTTACATGCTAACTTGTAGAATTTTGTCTGATGGAGATGAAAATGAGTACAAATTGGTAGAAAAGAAAACCACAAATTTAGACTTTATTCCTTTGTAGGATATTAATGAGTTTTGTCTCTAACATAGAAATCTTAGTTCAGCTTTTATTCAATATCTATATATGCTCTCAAATTCTCTTTGAATCAGTCTTACCAATGTGCTGGTTCTGTCATTAATGAGATAAATAAATTTTTGGCATGTATTCATTATATGCTTGTATGAAGTCAGGTTTATAACTTTTTGAAAATTAACCTTTGGTACTTGCCTTGTGTTACCCCCTTAGCCAGAATCCTGCCTAAGAGGGTCAAATGTGAGTCTAGATTTCATGAGGCCCACAACTTATATAATTTTTGGTCCTTTATAATAAAAATCATCCAAAAATACATATATAAACTTATCTGTAAAAGTGAATATTTATTTACACTGACAAAAGAAATCACAATGATTTACAGGGAAATGAGAGATTCAGCTTTCTTTCTGAAATCTCCTTAGGTTCTTCATAGGAAATACTTACATGGAAATAGTTCCTGATTGCAGCTTGCTTTTCACTCCAAAGAGAACTATTAACATGTGATTGCAATTCCTAATAACTCTCCAGTTTCAGCAGGACATGTGCAAGGGTGGGAAACTCTGAGCTTCATTAGCTTCACAGTAAACCTGCCCTGCTACTAGGTGAGGGGGCCCCAGTAGGTAAGGAGCTGTGAAGAATAAGGTTGGGAGGAATGAAGTGAAGTGAAGGAAAGTCACTCAGTCATGTCTGACTCTTTGCTACACCTTGGATTAAGCAGTCCATGGAATTCTCTAGGCCAGAATACTGGAGTGGGTAGCCTTTCCCTTCTCTAGGGCATCTTCCCAACCCAGGGATTGAACCCAGGTCTCCCACATTGCAGGTAGATTCTTTACCAGCTGAGCCACCAATGAGGAGTGAACCAGAGAACATTTGCCCCTCAGACAACTGTGCCAGAGAGTGGCCCCTTGTGCAGGGCTAGGTGAATATTCATACACACGTGTGCCAAGAGACCCAGAAATGAGTTTTTGTCACAGAGAGAACACACAAAATCATAATGGCAACAGTTAATTAAAAAAAAACCTTTGTATACTCCTGCTTCCTTTATTGTATATTAATTGGCCATAAGTTCATGGGTTTATTTCTGGGCATTCTATTGAGTTCCATTGATCTATATTTTAATTTTTGTGCTATATTTTTTTGATGACTGTAGCTTTGTAGTATAGTCTGAAGTCAGGGAGCCTGATTTCTTCAGCTCCATTATCCTCTCTCATTATCCTCTCTCAAGATTGCTTTGGCTACTCAGAGGTCTTTTGTGTTTTCATACAAATTTAATCTCTTCAATAAGAGATCCTGAGAAAATTGGACAGCTGCATGTAAAAGAATGAAATTAGAAACAATCCCTAACACCATACATGAAAAAACTCAAAATAGACTGAAGACCTACATGTAAGACTGCATACTATTAACATAAAACTTTAAGAGGAAAACATAGGCAGAAAACTCTTTGACATAAATTGCAGCAAAATCTTTCTGAATCTGCCTTGAGGAGAATGAAAATAAAAACAAAAACAAGCAATGAGACCTAATTAAACTTAAAAGCTTTTGCACATTAAAGGAAATCATAAACAAGATGGAAAGACAACCTATAGAATGGGAGAAAATATTTGCAAGTGGGATTAATCTCCAAAAGATACAGCTCATATAGCTAAAAAAAAAAAAAAAAAGAAAAAGGCAGAACACCAAAATAAACTTGTCTCCAAAAAGACATATAGATGGTCAAAAGGCATATAAAATGTGCTCAACGTCCCTCATTATTAGAGAAATGCAAATCAAAACTACAATGAGGTATCATTTAACACTTGTCAGAATGGTCATTTTCAAAAAGTCTACAAATAATAGATACTGGAGAGGGTGTGAAAAAAAGATGTTGGTGGGAATGTAAATTGGTACAGCCACTATAGAGAACAGTATGGAGGTTCCTTAAAGAACTAAAGCTATGACACTGCAATCCCACAGCTGGGCACATATCTGAAGAAATCCATAAAACTATGGATTTATGTGTCTCAGTGTTCACTGTAGCATTATTTACAATATTCAAGACATGAAAGCAACCTAAATGCCCATTGACAGATGAAGAGATACAGAATATGGGGTACATATATACAATGGAATAATACTCAGCCATAAAAGGAATGAAATTATGCTATTAATAACAGCAACATGGATAAACTCAGAGATTATCATACTAACTGAAGACAGAGAAAGACAAATATCATATGATATCAATGATATATGGAATCTATAAAATGTGATACAAATGAACTTGTATTTAAAACAGAAATAGACACATTGACATCAAAAACAAACTTATGGTTACCAAAGGGAAAAGGTGTGGAGGTATAAATTAGGGATTTGAGACTAAATATACAACTGTAATATATAAAATAGTTAATAAAAATATAAATTTGGAGTTTGGGACTAAATATGCACACTATTATATATAAAATAACACAGCGAACTATATACTCAATGTTTTGCAATAGGCTATAAAAGAAAAGAATCTGAAAAAACTCATTATATATATATATATATATATATATATATATGTGTGTGTGTGTGTGTATTCTTGCCTGGAGAATTCCATGAACTGAGGAGCCTGGGGGCTGTAGTCCATAGGGTCGCAAAGAGTCGGACACGACTGAGAGGTTAACACACACACACACACACACACATATATATATATTTATATTTATATATATGCAAATGTTTCCCCAGTGGTTCAGTGGTAAAGAATCTGCCTGCAATGCAGGATATGTGGGTTCAATCACTGGGTAAGGAAGATCCCCTGGAGGAGGATACAGCAACCTACTCCATTATTCTTGCCTGGAAAATGCACTGGTCATAGCAAACACCCTCTTATGACAACACAAGAGAAGACTCAACACATGTACATCACCAGATGGTCAATACTGAAATCAGATTGATTATATTCTTTGCAGCCAAAGATAGAGACGCTCTATACTGTCAGCAAAAACAAGACCAGGAACTGACTATGGCTCAGGTTATGAACTCCTTACTGCAAAATTCTGACTTAAATTGAAGAAAATAGGGAAAACCACTAGGCCTTTCAGGTATGACCTGAATGACCTAAATCAAATCTCTTATGATTGTACAGTGCAGGTGACAAACAGATTCAAGGGATTAGATCTCGTAGACAGAATGCCTGAAGAACTATGGATGGAGGTTTGCAACATGAGAGGTGGTGACCAAAACCGTCCCCAAGAAAAGAATGCAAGAAGGCAAAGTGGTTGTCTGGGAACGACTTACAAATAGCTGAGAAAAGAAGAGAAGTGAAAGGCAAAGGAGAGAGGGAAAGATATGCCCAACTGAGTGCAAATTCCAGAGAATAGCAAGGAGCGATAAGAAAGTCTTCTTAAGAGAACAATGCAAAGAAATAGAGGAAACCAACAGAAATGGAAAGATTAGACATCTCTTCAAAAAATTGGAGATACCAAGGGGATATTTCATGCAAAGATGGGCACAATAGAATATAGAAATGGCGAGAACCTAACAGAAGCAGAAGAGATTATGAAAAGGGGTTGAGAATACGCAGAGTGAAAGTCGCTCAGTCATGTCCTACTCTTTGCGACCCCATGGAATCCTCCAGGCCAGAATACTGGAGTGGGGAGCCTTTTCCCTTCTCCAGGGGATCTTCCCAACCCAGGGATTGAACCCAGGTCTCCCACATTGCAGGCAGATTCTTTATCAGCTCAGCCACAAGGGAAGCCCAAGAATACTAGAGTGGGTAGCCTATCCCTTCTCCAGCAGATCTTCCTGACCCAGGAATCGAACCCAGGTCTCCTGCATTGCGGATGGATTCTTTACCAACTGATCTAGAAGAACTATACAAGAAAAAGGTCTTAATGACCCAGATAACCATGATTGTGTGGTCACTCACCTAGAGCCAGACATCCTGGAGAGGGAAGTTAAGTGAGCCTTAGGAAGATTACAACCAACAAAGCTAGTGGAGGTGGTGCAATTATAGCTGAGCTATTTACAATCTTAAAAGATGATGCTGTTAATGTGCTGCACTCAGTATGCTAGTAGATTTGGAAAACTCAGCAGTGGACACAGGACTGGAAAAGATCAGTTTTCATTCCAGTCCCAAAGAAGAGCAACACCAAAAAATGTTCAAACTACTATACAGTTGCACTCATTTCACACACTAGCAAATTAATGTTCAAAATCCTTCAAGCTAGGCTTCAGCAGTATGTGAACCAAGAACTTCCAGGTGCACAAGGTGGATTAAGGAAAGTCAGGGGAACCAGAGATCAAATTGCCAGCATCTGTTGGACCATAGACAAAGAAAGGGAATTTCAAAAAAGCATCTACTGCTTCATTGAGTACGCTGAAACCTTTGACTGTGTGGACCACAACAAACTGTGGAAAATACTTAAAGAGATGGGAATATCAAACCACCCTACATATCTCCTGAGAAACTTGTATGCTGATCAAGAAGCATTGATTGGAAGTGGAACAATAGACTGGCTCAGAATTGGGAAAAGAATACCTCAAGGCTGTACACTGTCACCTTGCTTATTCAACATATATCCAGAGTACATTGTGCGAAATACCAGACTGGATGACTCACAAGCTGGAATCAAGATTGGCAGGAGAAATGGCAACAACCCCAGATATATATATATATATATATGATACCACTTTAATGGCAGAAAGTGAAGAGGAACTAAAGAGTCTCTTGATAAATTTGAAAGAGGAGAGAAAAAGCTGGCTTAAAAGAAACATTTAAAAATCTAAGATTATGTCATGGCAAATAGATGGGGAAAATTGGAAACAGTGGCATGTTTTATTATCTTAGGCTCCAAAATCACTGTGGACTGTCGCTGCAGCCATGAAATTAAAAGGCACTTGCTCCTTCCAAGAAAAGCTATGCAAACCTAGACAGCTTATTAAAAAGCAGAGACATCACTTTGCCTACAAAGGTCCATATAGTCAAAGGTATGGCTTTTCCAGTAGTCATGTAGACATATTTGAGAGTTGGATCATAAAGAATGCTGAGCACTGAAGAATTCTTTTAAATTGTGGTACTGGAGAAGATTCTTGAGATTCCCTTGGACAGCATGGATATCAAATCAGTCAGTCCTATGGATGTGAGAGTTGGACGATAAAGAAAGCTGAGAGCCAAAGAATTGATGCCTTTGAATTGTGGTGTTGGCGAAGACTCTTGAGAGTCCCCTGGCTTGAAAGGAGATCCAACCAGTCCATCCTAAAGGAAATCAGCCCTGAACATTCATTAGAATGACTGATTCTGAAGCTGAAACTCCAGTACTTTGGCCACCTGATGTGAAGAACTGACTCATTTGAAAAGACCCTGATGCTGGGGAAGATTGAAGGCAGGAGGAGAAGGGGACGACAGAGGATGAGATGGCTGGATGGCATCACTGAGTCAGTGGACATGAGTTTGAGTAAACTCCAGGAATTGGTGATGGACAGGGAGGCCTGGTGTGCTGCAGTCCATGGGGTTGCAGAGAGTCGGACATGACTGAGTGACTGAACTGAACTGAACTGACTGAAAGGAAATTAACCCTGAGTATCCATTGGAAGGACTGATGCTGCTGATGAAGGTCCAATACTTTGGCTACCTGATGCAAAGAGATGACTCATTGGAAGAGTTGGAAGAGACAGTTATGCTGGGAAAGAGTGAGGGCAAGAGGTAAAGGGGGGAACCGAGGATGAGATGGTTGGACGCATCACTGACTCAATGGACATGGGTTTGAGCAATCTCTGGGATATAGTGAAAGACAGGGAATCCTGGCTTGCTGCAGTCCGTGGGGTTGCAAGGAGTCGAACATAATTTAGCGACTGAACAACGAAGGTTAAACTGCTTTAAATGAATGGAGTGCATAGATAAATTTCAACTCCATGGACTGTAACCTGCCTGGTTCCTCTGTCCATGGGACTTGTCAGGCAAAAATATTGGAGTGGGTTGCCATTGCCTACTCCAAGGGATCTTCCCAACCCAGGGATCAAACCCATGTCTCTTGCATCTCCTGCACTGGAAGGCAGATTCTTTAGCACTCTACCACCTGTGAAGCCCATAAATGCTTTAAATACACAAAGAATGAAGAAATGAAAGAAATGGGGACATCACATTGGAGTTTCAGCTTCAGCATCAGTCCTTCCAATGAACACCCAGGACTGATCTCCTTTAGGATGGACTGGTTGGATCTTGCAGTCCAAGGGACTCTGAAGAGTCTTCTCCAACACCACAGTTCAAAAGCATCAGTTCTTCGGCGCTCAGCTTTCTTCTCAGTGCAACTCTCACATCCATACGTGACCACTGGAAAAACCATAGCCTTGACTAGATGGATCTTTGTTGGCAAAGTAATGTCTCTGCTTTTTAATATGCTATCTAGGTTGGTCATCACTTTCCTTCCAAGGAGTAAGCGTCTTTTAATTTTATGGCAGCAATAACCATCTGCAGTGATTTTGGAGCCCAAAAATATAAAATCTGACACTGTTTCCACTGTTTCCCCAACTATTTCCCATGAAGTGATGGGACCAGATGCCACAATCTTAGTTTTCTGAATGTTGAGCTTAAAGCCAACTTTTTCTCTCTCCTCTTTCACTTTCTGCCATGAGGGTGTCACAAGGGTCCTCTCATCTACATATCTGAGGTTATTGATATTTCTCCCAGCAATCTTGATTCCAGCTTGTGCTTCTTCCAGCCCAGAGTTTCTCATGATATTCTCTGGATATAAGTTAAATAAGCAGAGTGACAATATACAGCCTTGATGTACTCCTTTTCCTATTTGGAACCAGTCTGTTGTTCCATGTCCAGTTCTAAGTGTTGCTTCCTAACCTGCATATAGGTTTCTCAAGAGGCAGGTCAGGTGGCCTGGTATTCTCATATCTTTCAGAATTTTCCAGAGTTTATTGTGATCCACACAGTCAAAGGCTTTGGCATAGTCAATAAAGCAGAAATAAATGTTTTTCTGGAAGTCTCTTGCTTTTTCGATGATCCAGCAGATATTGGCAATTTGATCTCTGGTTACTCTGCCTTTTCTAAAACCAGCTCGAACATCTGGAAGTTCACAGTTCACGTATTGATGAAGCCTGGCTTGGAGAATTTTGAGCATTACTTTACTAATGTGTGAGATGAGTACAATTGTGTGGTAGTTTGAACATTCTTTGGGATTGCCTTTCTTTGGGATTGGAATGAAAACTGACCTTTTCCAGTTCTGTGGCCACTGCTGAGTATTCCAAATTTGCTGGCATATTGAGTGCAGCACTTTCACAGCATCGTCTTTCAGGGTTTGAAATAGCTCAACTGGAATTCCATCACCTTCACTAGCTTTGTTCGTAGTGATGTTTTCTAAGGCCCACCTGACTTCACCTTCCAGGATGTCTGGCTCTAGGTGAGTGATCACACCATCGTGATTATCTGGGTGAAGATCTTTTTTGTACACCTCTTCTGTGTATTCTTGCCACCTCTCTTAATATCTTCTGCGTCTGTTAAGTCCATGCCATTTCTGTTCTTTATCAAACCCATCTTTGCATGAAATGTTCCCTTGGTATCTCTAATTTTCTTGAAGAGATCTTTAGTCTTTCTCATTCTGTTGTTTTCCTCTATTTCTTTGCATTGACTGCTGAGCAAGGCTTTCTTATCTCTCCTTGCTATTCTTTAGAACTCTGCATTCAAATGGGAGTATCTTTCCTTTTCTCCTTTTCTTTTCGCTTCTCTTCTTTTCACAGCTATTTGTAAGGCCTCCTTAGACAACCGTTTTGCCTTTTTGCATTTCTTTTCTATGGGGATGGTCTTGATCCCTGTCTCCTGTACAATGTCATGAACCTCCATCCATAGTTCATCAGCCACTCTTGTCTATCAGATCTAGTCCCTTAAATCTATTTCTCACCTCCACTGAATAGTCATAAGGGATTTTATTTATGTCATGCCTGAATGGTCTACTGGTTTTCCCTACTTTCTTCAATTTAAGTCTGAATTTGGCAATAAGGAGTTCATGATCTGAGCCACAGTCAGCTCCAGGTCTTGTTTTTGCTAACTTTATAGAGCTTCTCCATCTTTGACTGGAAAGAATATAATCAATCTGATTTTGGTGTTGACCATCTGGTGATGTCCATGTGTAGAGTCTTTTCTTGTGTTGTTGGAAGAGGGTGTTTGCTATGACCAGTGTGTTCTCTTGGCAAAACTCTATTAGCCTTTGCCTTGCTTCATTCCGTACTCCAGCCATCATGGTCAACAAAAGAGTCTGAAATGCAGTACTTGGATGCAATCTCAAAAATGACAGAATGATCTCTGTTCGTTTCCAAGGCAAACCATTCAATATCACGATAACCAAAGCCTATGCCCCAACCAGTAACACTGAAGTAGCTGAAGTTGAATGGTTCTATGCAGACCTGCAAGACCTTTTAGAGCTAACACCCAAAAAGATGTCCTTTTCATTATAGGGGAATGGAATGCACAAGTAGGAAGTCAAGAAACACCTGGAGTTTGAACACTAGGAGCCCCCTACAGCTGAGATGTTTGGAGGCTCAGCAAACTTTTATAGATAAGAACAATGTAACCTAATATAAAAATTCCTCTAATACAAGATAAATTTAAATCCTGAGGACAATTTCAACGATGGTGAATGCAGACGAAGTAGCAGATAAGAAGAAGGGTTAAAAATTTATAGATGTTATTAGTCTGAATATATGGTGAGAAATTTATATGAAACAGGCACATTTCCCCCTTGGTATTTAGAGGCCTTGGGTGATTACTGGGCTGGATTAGGGGTAATCTGGAAGGAAATTGAGTATTAACTAAACTATTTCAGTAGTGTTGGCTAGATGCATTCCACTGTGAGATACGGTGAAGACGAGTTACCTGTGTGGGAGTGTTATCATTCAGTACCCAACAGATGGAAAAGTCAGGACACAATCCCTAAATTTTTTGTGTTCTGTAGTGGCTGTCACCATTGTAATTTCAAGTTCAATTTATGTCTCCTACCTCATTTTGAAATGCTAAATGATTTGAAAACTAAATACCTCAGAAATTATGAAAAATAACTTCTCTTCACCTGACAATGTCAAAAAAGATATCTATGAAATAATACGGGGAAAAAATGAATGAAAGAAAAGAATGAAAGAAGTCAGCTTTCATTTCTGTTCACACTGGATACAGTAGTTCCCTAATATTAAGAAACATACATTTTCTGAGATTCTTTTTTTTTTTTTTCTTTTTCATTTATTTTTATTAGTTGGTGGCTAATTACTTTACAATATTGTAGTGATTTTTGTCATACATTGACATGAATCAGCCATGGATTTATGTGTATTCCCCATCCAGATCCCCCCTCCCACCTCCCTCTCTACCCGATCCCTCTGGGTCTTCCCAGTGCACCAGCCCTGAGCACTTGTCTCATGCATCCAACCTGGGCTGGTGATCTGTTTCACCCTTGATAGTATACTTGTTTCGATGCTATTCTTTCAGAACATCCCACCCTCACCTTCTCCCACAGAGTCCCAAAGTCTGTTCTGTACTTCTGTGTCTCTTTTCCTGTTTTGCGTATAGGGTTATCATTACCATCTTTTTAAATTCCATATATATGTGTTAGTATACTGTAATGGTCTTTATCTTTCTGGCTTACTTCACTCTGTATAATGGGCTCCTGACCTCTGCCTTAGCACATGAAGGACTCCACTGGTCTGTGGTGAATGAAAACTAAGAGAGCAAGAGGATACACAGAAAGCACATTAATTTGCATCCAGGGATTACTGACTTTTTATGCATGGTCAAATCCATTTCTCATTGCTCAGCCCCTGGTAAAATTAAAACTAAGTCTAAAACTCATGTCTCAATAATTGCTCAGTATTATGTCAGTGGCATACATTCTTGTTGCAGTTGTATAGGGTATATTCCCAAACCTAATGCTCCCTTATAATTACTGCTTGCTTGCTCAGTTGCTTCTGACTCTTTGCAACCCTATGGACTGTAGCCAGCCAGGCTCTTCTGACCGTGGGATTTTCCAGGCAACAATACTGGAGTGGGTTGCCATTTCCTTCTTCAGGGGATCTTTCCAACTCAAGGATTGAACTTGCATCTTTTACGTCTCCTGCACGGGCAGGCAGACTCTGGATTCTTTACCACTAATGCCAGCCACTCCATTTTAAAACAGCTGGTAAACTGGCAAAGAAAGGAGGAAGTGATTTAAATGTTATTTATTTAATTTGCTAATCTTCCCATGCCCTTTGGAAGCAGCTTGTTCAAAGTCCATAGAGATTTGAATACTCAGAATAACCCTTCTGTATCATTTTTCTAAACTGAATTTTGCTACATACAATTCAGAGTTCTCTGAAATGAGCAACCACAGGGGTTTGAAAGTTCTAGCATGGATTTATAGCAAAATGAAAAAAGACTGGATACTGTCCAGAAACATGTGACGGTACTCAAGGCAGAATGACACTTGCTTAGTAAAGCTGCTGAAGAGTTACTCCACTTAAGATTTTCAACATGAAATTTGTCTTCTAAGCAGATTGCTTTCATAGGCAAAGTGGAAGCAGCACTTTATATCAGCAAATTATATTAACCAAGCTGCTAAAATATGATGAAGATTGTGTTTATAAATAGCTATATAACTTTTTTTTTTTTTTTTTTTGTGAACCTTAAAGTATAGCTCTGACACTGGAGCTCTGTTCCATTATCATTCTACTCTAGTCTAGAGCACTCTTCTTTTAGGGCTATCTCTTGCTAATGAGATAATCATTATCATGGTTATTGATTAACAGTATTACAGTAATTAATGGTTATTAGTAACCATTATTATGACTATCAGTAGAGATAAACACTATTATTCTTAACATGTTAGGAAAAGTGGGCTTGCATTCCAAGAAGATACCCACTGGAATGTTCAGGGGTATGTATGTGTATGTGTGTGTGTTTGTAGACTGAAACATTTCTCCCTCATTAGGAGACGTTCCCTAAACTTCAGATGATAGGTACTGGATTAGAACAATTAAACAGTGATAAGAAATTATTATTTGCATTTTCTAGTAAAAACATCATGTACACATGCTATAGTCTTAAAATACTAATGTCTTTATACTTTAAGACAAGAAAGCAGAAAAGTACAAGGCCTTTCTTCTTGTCTTTGTAATAATGACTCATTTTGAATATAGATGACCTATTACTTTGCAAACAAAGTAATAAAACTCATAGACTTAAAAAGAATTCCATCAGGTTACTTTGTCCATCCCTTTTGGATCCAGAAATGTTTAGTATTAATATAACTTATTTAAATTGCTCTGCTATTTTGAAAACTGTCTTGAATATAAAACTCCCTTTTGGGGAAAACAGGAGAAAAGAAGAGAGCAGTTTAGAAGTCTTTCTGGCTAGGCTTGGGAGCAGGATCAAATCAGATGGTGTGGACAGACCCAAAGTGTGAAATGTGTTGGAAAAGAGTTTGAAACATATTTGAGAGATACATTGTACTATACGGTGGCAAGAGAGGAAAGGAACCTCTGGCTTTGGCCAACAACGTAGATGAGAATTGAATTTCCAAAGGCATTAAGCCAGTTCAGATCCATGTTCTCTAAGTCAGGATGGGGCTCAGTAGCAGTTTCTTTTGGTTCTTTGGTAAGAAAGCTTTTACACCACTGGTTGCATTCCAAGTGTGGGCAGACATCCACTGAGGTCAGGGCATTGATCATGGTAGTGGTTCTTGAGACCTACTTCTTTGGTCTGTATTCTTCTCATTGGACTGAAGCTGCTCACAGCCTCACAGAGACCTGCTTCATTCTGGTTCTCCCTTTGAGTTACTGCACAGGCTGCTGAACTGTTCTGTTATGATTGCATGTTAGTGTTTTAGACAGAGCAGAGAAAAATGAAATCATCATTCTCATCCTGATGATCTTCCCTGTGTACCTGTCACTATCTGCACTCTCCTTGTATTAGACTTTTGACTTCCTAGGGGCTGTTCTTATAATCCTTCTGAGAATCTCTTTTTGTTATTGTTTCAGAACTGAACAACTCCAGTGTACTATGTTATTGACATATATGGGGAGATGGTGAAATGAAGTTATAGTTGCTATAGATCAGTCTGTCCTGGATGTAGTGATGCAAAGTGTGGGTTATGGGGGTTCAGCTTTGGCAATCAAGATAGAAATCTCATGGTTCATAGGATAGAAAAAATGTTTTCTTCGCTGGCTACAGTTGGCAAATCTCCATTTGACTGGCCATAAGAAAGCATGTACAGATCTAGAAGACCTTAAATAGTGTTTGCCAAAGCCTGTTGATGTTTGAGTCAATTTCTCTAGAGTAGAGACAGAGTTTGAAAGATTGAGAAATGGATATGGATGGGTCTGAATAATGTATGTGATAGAAGAGAGATACATTTCTGTGGGAAGAGTTACTCTAAGATCTGAAGAGCTGATAATGCTTCTACACTTGAGTGAAAACTCCATGTGTGTAGGACAATGTCTTGAATACACATCTTTGCTTCACAAATTCCTTGGGTCTTAGTTGGTCCTCAGGCAATATTTGCTGGAGAATGAACCTACAAAGTATGATTCAACCTAGGATTGCTTATAACTATCCTTCTAGGATGATTATCTTTACTTTTATTTTCAAGTGTATATTAAATAATAAGATTAGAATCAATATGAGATTCTTTTATGAAAATGAGAGATTTCTTTTATTTAACATGTACCTTGTTTACAATATCAGAGATGGTAAATGTTCTAAAGTAAAACTAACACTTCCCTCTCTACTTCTCCAAGTTGGTGATGTTAGATATTAGTACAGAAAATTAGATGGCATTTATTTTCTTTGCTGTATAACAAAACTACCACACAACCAGCAGATTAAAACAATATACACTTATTATCTCCTTGTTTCCCTGAGTGAAAAGTTTGGGAGAGCCTCACTGGATTCTCTGTGTAAGTTATCACAAGCTCAGTCAGGGTGTTGGTCAGATTCAGGTCACATTTCAAGGTTCAGCTGGGGAAGACTTGCTCCCAAGCTAATGTATTTGTGGTAAAATTTAGTTTCTTACAGTTAAAGAAGTGAATAATCAGATCTGCTGCCTGTCAGTCAGTGGCCATCCTGGTTGCTGCCTGGAGGAAGCTGCCCTCACTGCCTTGTCAAATGGACCATCCTCAAATTGCTTCATGCTTTAACAAAGTGAGCAAGAGAGAGAGTCTCCTTGCTCCAAATCCTGTGTGACTAAATCCTGGAAGTTACATCTCATCACCCTATTTTATTGGTTATTCTGTTGGTTAAAGGCAAGTCACTGGTTTTAGGCATTAGAAAGTCAGTAAGAGAAGATTTGTTCTTGTTTCTATTTCACTCAACTAAACAAAAAATACATTTTTATGCAGGGTCTGAATACTATCTTGCTGGAAAATTTTTGCTTTGTTATAATTTTAAAAATAATCACTATAGTGGGTTCCTTATAAAACATAATTCTTATTAAGTAAAGGCTTGATTTTTTTTCCCTTCATGTAAGTGACCATGGGCCAAGTAAAATTCACTCATTTAAAATCCTTTAAAATTTTACCTGTTATCCTTTTACTGTATGAGATAAGTTGTTATTTTACAAATGTGTAAATCAAGTCACAGTTATTTGGAAGAAAACATTTTTATATACTCTAAGAGCCTCTTGATGAAAGTGAAAGAGGAAAGTGAAAAAATTGGCTTAAAGCTCAACATTCAGAAAACTAAGATCATGGCATCTGGTCCCATCACTTCCTGGCAAATAGATGGGGAAACAGTGGCTGACTTTAATTTTTTGGCTCCAAAATCACTGTAGGAGGTGATTGCAGCCATGAAATTAAAAGACGCTTACTCCTTGGAAGGAAAGTTATGACCAACCTAGACAGCATATTAAAAAGCAGAGACATTACTTTCCAACAAAGGTCCATGTAGTCAAGGCCATGGTTTTTCCAGTGGTCATGTATGGATGTGAGAGTTGGACTATAAAGAAAGCTGAGTGCAGAAGAATTTATTCTTTTGAACTGTGGTGTTGGAGAAGACTCTTGAGAGTCCCTTGGACTGCAAGGAGATCCAACCCGTCCATCCTAAAGGAAATCAGTCCTGGGTGTTCATTGGAAGGATTGATGCTGAAGCTGAAACTCCAATACTTTGGCCACCTGATGCGAAGATCTGACTCATTTGAAAAGACCCTGATGCTGGGAAAGATTGAAGGCAGGAGGAGAAGGGGAAGACAGAGGATGAGATGACTGGATGGCATCACCGACTCAATGGACATGGGTTTGGGTGGACTCTGGGAGTTGGTGATGGAAAGGGAGGCCTGGCACGCTGCGGTTCATGCGGTCACAAAGAGTTGGACACGACTGAGCGACTGAATTGAACTGAACTGAATGTCTGTCAAAAGAACTGTCTTTTTCATATTGTTTCCATTATGCTTTATCACAGGATATTGAATATAGCTCCCTGTGCTATACAGTAAGACATTGCTATATACCCATCTTATATATAATAGTTTGTATATGCTAATCTCCAAATTCCCAACCCATCCCTCCTCTACCCGCTTCCCCCTTGGCAACCACAAGCTTGTTCTCTATGTCTGTGAACCTGTTTCTGTTTCATAGATATGTTCATTTGTGTCATACTTTAGATTCCATATATATGATTTCATATGATATTTGTTGTTTCCTTTCTGACTTACTTTACTTAGTATAATAATCTCTAGATACACCATGTTGCTGCAAATGGCATTAATTCATTATTTTTAATGGCTAAGAAGTATTCCATGGTGCATATGTACCACATCTTCTTTATCCAGAATGGAACTTCATTTAAAACAGAGCTTATACCCCATTGGCACAAAAATCACTTGCACAATGTAAACCGCTACTTGATCTGTCCTTTCCCTCCATGTAGCAACATATATGAATTGAATGCTCATCATTTAGATGTATATAAAATTCACATCCCCTCAATAGGACTTTATGAGCTGCAATTAGAGTCAGGATGGACTAGTAATGAGACCCTGGCAGTCAGGACTGCAGGGCATACGACAAAGGTGTAGCAGGACTTGTGCATTTACACCTGTGACATATTCCCCAAACACACACACACACTCTGGACTGATGTATGAAAAGTATTTAAATTGATAATGCAGATTCATTAGTGTGGAAAAGCATGATTGCAAGAATTAAAAAGCTAGAGACAAATAACCAAATTAAAACTCTAAGAGGAGGAGAGAATGGGAGATGTCCAGTAATATCACTTAATATTTATACTAGTATGTGCTGGTTTGATGTATAGTGCTTTTTAAAAAAAATAATTAATTAGTTAGTGGTGCTTTGTCTTCATTGCTAAACAGGCTCTCTAGCTGCAGTAAGTGGGGGCTACTATTCATTGTTGTGTGCAGGCTTCTCACTGTGTGGCTTCTGCTGTTGCAGAGTCCAGGCTCTAGTGTGCATGGGCTTCAGTAGTTATAGCATTCAGGCTCAGTAGCTATGGTGCATGGGCTCAAGAGGGCAGGGAGTTCAGTTCCTGTGGTACAAGGGCTTACTTGCTCTGTGACTTGTGAGATCCTCCCGAATCAGGGATTTGCGGTCGAATTCTTAACCACTGGATCACCAGGAAAGTCCCTTAGCTCAGTTCAGTGGCTCAGCTGTGTCTGACTCTTTGCAACCCCATGGACTGCAGCACTTCAGGCTTCCCTGTCCATGACCAACTTTCAGAGCTTGCTCAAACTCATGTCCATCGAGCTGGTGATGCCACCCAACCATCTCATCCTCTGACATCCCTTTCTCCTCCTGCCTCCAATCTTTCCTAACATCAGGGTCTTTTCCAATGAGTCAATTCTTCACACCAAGTAGCCAAAGTATTGGAGCTTCAGCTTCAGCATCAGTCCTTTCAATGAGTATTCAGGACTGATTTCTTTAGGATGGACTGGTTGGATCTCCTTAGAGCCCAAGGGACTCTTAATTAAGAATTTTTTTCCAGCACCACAGTTCAAAAGCATCAATTCTTCAGCCCTCGGCTTTCTTTATGGTCCAACTCTCATATCCATACATGACTACTGGAGAAACCATATCTTTGACTAGACAGACCTTTGCTGATAAAGCAATGTCTCTGCTTTTTAATATGCTGTCTACGTTGGTCATAGCTTTTTTTCCCAAGGGGTAGCATGTTTTAATTTCATGGCTGCAGTCACCATCTGTAGTGATTTTTAAGCCAAAGAAAATAAAGTCTGTCACTGTTTCCATTGATTCTCCATCTATTTCCCATGAAGTGATGGGACCAGATGCCATGATTTTTGTTTTTTGAATGTTGAGTTTTAAGCCAACTTTTTCACTCTCCTCTTTCACTTTCATCAAGAGACTCTCTAGTTCCTCTTCATTTTCTGCCATAAAGGTGGTGTCACCTGCATATCTGAGGTTATTGATATTTCTCCTGGCAATCTTGATTCCAGCTTGTGCTCCATCCAGCCTGGCATTTCACATGATCTATTCTGTATATAATTTAAATAAGCAGGGTGACAATATACAGCCTTGACGTATTTCTTTCCCAATTTTAAATCAGTCCATTGTTCCGTGCCTGGTTCTAACTGTTGCTTCTTGACCTATATACAGATTTCTCCGGAGGCAGGTAAGGGTGTTGTTCCCATCTCTTTAAGAATTTTCCACAGTTCGTTGTGATCCACACAGTCAAAGGTTTTGGCTTAGTCAATGAAGTAGAAGTAGATGTTTTTTCTGGAACTGTCTTGCTTTTTCTATGATCCAGTGGATATTGGCAATTTGATGTCTGGGTTCCTCTGTCTTTTTAAAATCCAACTTGAACATCTGGAAGTACTCAGTTCACATACTGTTGAAGCCTGCTTTGGAGAATTTTGAGCATTACTTTGCTAGCATGTGAGATGAGTGCAACTGTGCAGTAATTTGAACATTCTTTGACATTGGCTTCCTTTGAGATTGGAATGAAAATGACCTTTTCTAGTCTTGCAGCCACTGCTGAGTTTTCCAAATTTGCTTGCATCTAAGTGCAGCAGTTTAATACTGTCACTTTTTAAGATCTAAAATAGCTTAACTGGAATTCCATCACCTCCAGTAGCTTTGTTTGTAGTGGTGTTTCCTAAGCATGAACAATATGAAAAGGCTAAAAGATATAACATTGAAAGATGAACTGCCCAGGCTAGAAGGTTCCCAATATGCTACTTGAGAAGAGTGGAGAAATAACTCCAGAAAGAATGAAATGACTGAGTAAAAGTGAAAAAATCGCCCAGTTGTGGATGTGACTGGTGATGGAAGTAACGTCCCATGCTGTAAGGAATTGTATTGCATAGGAACCTACAACGTTAGGTTTATTGTAAGTGGTCAAACAGGAGATGACAAGAGTGAACATCAACATTTTAGGACTGCAAAGGGTGAATTCAATTCAAAAGACCATTATACCTACTACTGTGGGCAAGAATCCCTTAGAAGAAATGGAGTAACCCTCATAGTCAACAAAAGAGTCTGAAATCCAGTACTTGGGTGCAATCTCAAAAGTGATCTCTGTTCGTTTCCAAGGCAAACCATTCAATATCACAATAATCCAAGTTTATGACCTAACCACTAATGACAAAGAAGTTGAAGTTGAACGGTTCTCTGATGACCCCCAAGACCTTCTAGAACTAACACCAAAAAAGATGTCCTTTTCATGGTAGGGGATTAGAATGTAAAAGTACAAAGTCAAGAGATACCTTGAGTTAACAGGCAAGTTTGACCTTACAGTACAAAATGAAGCAGGGCAAAGGCTAACAGAGTTTTGTCAAAAGAACACACTTATCATAGCAAAAACCTTCTTCCAACAACACAAGACACGACTCTACACATGGACATCATCAGATGGTCAATACTGAAATCAGATTATTATTCTTTGCAGATTATATCTTTGCATCTCCAAAGATGGAGAAGCGCTATACAGTCAGCAAAAACAAGACTGGGAGCTGACTTTGGCTCAGATCATGACATCCTTATTACAAAATTCAGACTTAAATTGAAGAAAGTAGGGAAAAATCACTAGAATATTCAGATATGGCTTAACCCAGTTCCCTTACAATTATACAGTGGAAATGACAAATAGATTCAAGGGATTAAATCTGATAGAGTGTCTGAAGAAATATGGATGGAGGTTTGTGACATAGTATGGGAGGCAGTGATCAAGACTATCCCCAAAAAAAAGAAATGCAAAAATACAAAATGGTTGTCTGTGGAGGCCTTACAAATAGCTGAGGAAAGAGAGAAAGTAAAGGCAATGTAGACAAGGAAAAATATACTCATCTGAATGCAGAACTGTAAAGAATAGCAAGGATAGATAAGAAAGGCTTCCTCAGTGATCAGTTCAAAGAAATAGAGGAAAACAATACAATGGGAAAGACTAGAGATCTCTTGAAGAAAATTCGAGATACCAAGGAAACAATTCATGTGAAGTTGGGCACAGTAAGGGACAGAAATGGTATGGACCTAACAGAAGCAGAAGATATTAAGAAGAAGCGGCAAGAATACACAGAAGAATTACACAAAAAGATTTTCATGATCCCAGTAACCAGTATGTTGTGATCACTCACCTAGAGCCAGTCATCCTGGAACGTGAAGTCAAGTGGGCCTTAGGGAAGTCCCTACGTGTGCCTTTAGAGAATAGAAGCATGTTTAATTCTAAGAACACCAAAACATATCCATGACCCAAATTAGCCTATTATTGGAGCTCTTGTTCTTTTTTTAAATATCTCAGGCCCTGTTCCTAAGGGCAGTCCTTAAGTTTCTCTCTGAGAATTTTCATATATGATTCAGATATACAGTCATCCAGAGGATAGCTATATTTGGGTGCAGTGGCATGAAGATTTCAATGGTGTATGGAGCCCTCATGCAGATAGGAGTATGTCTATTTGTTTTCCCATGCTTTCTCATATTTAAGTTACTCCAACAACCTCTTAGCAGAGCTCTTTTATCAGCTAAGTGATTCACTGCTAGTATCTGGGCTCTATTATGAATTTACAGACTCAGTGAATCCAAGACCGTGACCTTCCTCTCTCTAATGACCTTTGACATTTTTGTGTACTGATAACACACCTGAAACAACAAGCCCTTCACTGTTTTGGCAAGTATTCTGTTTTAGCTCAAAACTGATAGGGAATGGGAAAATATCTTCCTCCTCTGTCAGCCACAGACAGATCTGAGGCGAGCTATCTGAGATTTATTAGATCATTAAAAACACCCAGACAATGGAAGTAGATGGCTTGTATTTCTTCTGATTTGAAGCCTACATGTAATTAGAATTCTGAAATGTCTAAAGAGCAGCTTTCACTAACTGCACATAGATAACCATTAGAATGGTTAACTTCCTCCATCTCTAGTTGTCAATTATCCAAGAACTGCCTTTTGTGTGTATAATCGTTCCTAAGGAGACAAATCGTTAAATAAGTCTTTTCTAATAACTCCTTGTGAATTAGACTATGGAGAATAGAGCCTGACATCAAGATATGATCTTGCAAGATAAAACCACAGAGAACAGACATGGGAAATCAAAGGGGGATCATCAGAATAATGAAAAATATGAATAGCGACTGTTGGGAAAAAGCTTCACATCTGACAGGAGTGAAATGAACATCCCCTTTCCTCTCAGACTTTCTCTTTAAAGGAAGAATATAGTTTCTGTCTTATAATAGGTAGGAGTAAAATAAGAAGATAAGCAAAAGACAACACATTTCTAAAAACTGGAGGCTGTGGAGTGGTGGAAGCAGATAAGGAACTGTTTTATCTTCCTTTTGCTTTGTTTTAATTTAAATTTAGATATTGGAGTACTACATACATTTCTGTAGTGATTCCTTGATTCATTGTATGGTTTTGTTTTACAGTCTGAAATCTTTCTGAAGTATATGACTCATGTTAATGGGAAGGTAATGTCAAATATAATTTTTACTTAACTATTGGAGTGTACTTATTATCTTTGTCCAAGAATATGATGACTTGTAATTGGGATGAACTGAGTTTTATTTGTGATGTTACCAGATTTTTGTTTTTAATATTACCTGAATTGTATGGAGGCAAATTCAAAACCAGAAAAAAACAAATCAATAAAGATGGATAAGAAATCATGGGTAGTGTTTTGGAAGAAGGATTTATTTAAATAACTTTCACATATGATTTGTCTTAAATTTTTAAAAACTGTTTAGAGGCATTAAACAAAAAGGGATTAAACATAGAATCAGTATTATCTAAATTCTCCATCCCTTTACAGTTAAGACACCCTCCTCCCAGTTGATAATCTGTGAGTAGAGTATTTTCTATATCCCACTTTAGGGCAGGGCATCTGACATGGTTGTCATAGGGTTCTCTCACATTTCACAGCAGTGTTTTGCAAATAGGAGGTTTAATTCAATTTTGTTAAAAATGACCTGATTCATGAAACTTAATCCAGCCCTTCTCCAGGCTCCTACATTTTAAGCCTCCTCTCCTACTTTACATTACCTTAGAAGCTTGAAATTTTTCTAGATTCAGCTGGCTACCAACCAAGATGGAATATTAATATTGCTTGAATTCTAATATAGCTCTCTTTATTTAATATATATGGTGTAGAGAACAGAGCAGTACTTACATGAAGTTCTTAAATTTCCTATAAGATTAATATGAAGTAGCTCACATGAAGAGTTCTTTTTTCTTTTTTTTAATTTAATAAATATCAGTGAAATCTTCATTGTCCCATACTTCATAGTTAAATCTTTGATTATTAAGCTTTCTAGGATAGAGAATGTTCTCAAAATATCCTTTCAATTTGTTGAAAGAAGAACTGAACTTCAGTGAAGCAATCAATGAACTGAGTTTTTACTCTGTGAGCAAGTGGCACAAGGAAGTGGAAATACAAAAGCAAGATGTGGGATGATTCTGTTAGGTAGTTAGAATAGAATACAGGAGTCCAAGATGGCAGTGGTTAAAAGACAAGGAAGGGAAAAGTCTATGAAAATAGAACAAAAAAAGGTCAAAGGAAGGTCTGAGGACTGGAGTAAGGACTTCAGGTAGAATATCACTCCTGACTAAGCCCCATTTGCATAGGGCAGGCCGGGGGGGGGGGGGGGGGGGGGGGGGGGGGGGGGGGAGGGGAGGAAGAAAAACATAAAAAGAGGAGCCATACGGCTCTCTCTCTCTTTCTTTCTCTCTGGGTCTCTTTGACGTCTCTGGGTCGACATGCCCTCACGCCTTGAAGATGGATTTTCCTGCTATTATCTAAATAAAATAGAACTGTAACACTGAGCTGTAACACTGATTTGTCTAAGAGCTATAACATGGTCCGTTTGAGACCTGAGAGCTATAATACGGTCTGTCCAAGACCCAAGAGCTGTGACATGCTGAGGGCTTTAATGTCCATCACTCCAAATCTTTGGTGTGACAAAGAACCAAGGAACATACACTCGTCTGACAATTATTGTCTATAAGGGAATGAAATATAATCATGGGAAGTAAGCATAAAGAAATTAAATAGAAAATCACACCATGCAGATCAGCAAGATGGCAGAATAAGAAGCTCCAGAAACTCTTTCCCTCCATGGACACACTTATTCAACAACGATACACAGACCAAGTCCCTTTGTGAGGACTTCAGAGGCTCAGTTAAGAGGCACTTGTACTCCATGAGAATGTGAAAACAGCTGCATTGAGGCTAGTAGGAAAATCTGACACCCATTCACTATAGCTCTCCCCCGGACTCAGTGAAGCACAATGGGGCGGAAAAATTCTGGCTCCTAGTTTCTCCCTGAGGAGGGAAATAGAAGACTAAAATATACATCTAATCTGTAGACTCTTCAGGGTGCTGCCCAGCAGACTACTTTCTGTCTTGCCAGAATCTAAGTGCTAACAGGAAAGGGCTTAAGGTTGAAAGTCATTGAGAACAAAGGTTTGGACTAACACACATTCACTCACTACAAACATTGCACCCCTGCTCCCCAACACCAGCTCAGTGGAAAAAATGGGTAAACCTTTCAACTGCTGATTTTTCCCTATGAATGGAATGTGTATTCAAGATAGTGACTTTTAAGGGAGGCTGCCTGAGAAATGGGTTTTCTGTCTCCTTTGTTTTAAATCACTGACAATACCTGGCATACAGTCAGCCATCTTCAGCCCTCTGTGTCCTTGGGCTCTGAATTTGCAGATTCAATCAAATACATTTAAAAAAATATTCAGAAAAAAATTCCAGAAAGTTCAAAACAAAACTAGAATTTGCTGTTTGCCAGTGATTATTTACATAGCATTTGCACTGTATTTGCAACTATTTACAGAACAATTTGCATTGTACTAGGCAGTCCATGGGGTCACTAAGAGTCAGACATGACCGAGCGACTTCACTTTCATTTTTCACTTTCATGCATTGGAGAGGGAAATGACAACCCACTCCAGTATTCTTGCCTGGATAATCCCAGGGATGGGGGAGCCTGGTGGGCTGCCGTCTATGGGGTCGCACAGAGTCGGACACGACTGAAGTGACTTAGCAGTCGGCATTATAACTAACCTAGAGAAGGTTGAAAGTATATGGGAGGATTGTGCATATATTATATGCAAGTATGATAGAGCAACTGAAAAAAGAAACTGGCAAATTCCTATAATAGGGAATTTAAAATATAGGACAAGAGAAGACATATTCACAGAAAAGCTTTTGAAAGATTCCCAGACTCTCTAGCTGGGCTGATTAGTGAAGGATCTTTCATATACAAAGCAACTCCATATGGCTGGGAGAGACAACTGACTCTTCAAACGTGTGGATCCCATCACAAAGTCACAAGACACAAGGAGAAACAGAAAAACATAACTCAATTTAAAAAAAAAAGTCTCCGAAAATCAACCCACAGATATATAAATTACTGACAAAAAAAAAAAAAAAAAAATACTGTCATAGATGCTCAGTAAACTCAGGAAAATGAAGAATAAAGAAAATGAGAGGTTAATAAAGAGATAGAAAATATAATAAAGAATCAAGCAGAAAATTTGGAGCTGAATATACAAAACTGAACTGAAACTTTACTAGAAGTGTTTAACTGGGGACTTGATCAAGCAGAAAAAGCAATTGCTAGACTCAAAGAAAGGTCATTTGAAATTATCCAGTTAAAGGAGCAAAAAAAAAAAAAAAAAAAAGATTGCATAAAAGTGAAGGAAGTCTGAAAGACTTATATGCTCAGTCATTTCAGTTGTGTCTGCTCTTTGAGACCCTGTGGACTGTAGCCCACCAGACTCATTTTCCATGTGGATTCTCCAGCAAGAATACTGGAGTGGGTTGCCTTGTCCTCCTCCAAGGTATCTTCCTGACAGGGATCAAACCAGTGTCTCTTATGCTACCTGCATTGGCAGGTGGGTTCTTTACCACTAGAGCCACCTGGGAAGCCCTAAGGGACTTATGGAACACCATCAAATAAACTAATCATGGGAGTCCCAGACAGAGGAGAGAGAGAGAAAGGCAGAATGCTTATTTAATGATGTAATGGCTGAAAACTTCCCAAATCTAGGGGAGAAAATAGACATCAGGATTCAAGAAGCCCAAAGGACTATCAAGAAGAACTCAAAGAAGTCCATAACAGGACATGCTGTAGTCAATTTGTCAAATGTCAAAATAATAGAGGATTTTGAAAGAAGAAAGAAAAAAAGTGAGTTGTCACATACAAGGGAATCCCATAAGACTCTCCGTGGATTTCTTATCAAAAACTGTACAGGCCAGAAGGGAGTGGGATTATATGTTCAAAGTGCTCAAAATAAAAAGCTGCCAAATATGAAACCTGTATCTGGGAAAACTGTCCTTTAAAAATGAAGAAACAAAGATTTTTCTCAAGGAAACAAAGGCCAAGCAAGCTTATCACTACTAGACTTACATTACAAGAAATGCTGAAAGGAGTCCTTCAGGTTGAAATGAGAAATGAGAGAACAGTAGACAGCAACATGAAAGCATATGAAAATGTAAAGCTCACTGGTAAAGGAAGCTAAGGGCTTCCCTAGTGGCTCAGCAGTAAAGAATCTGCCTGCAATGCAGGGAAGGTGGGTTTGATCCCTGGGTCAGGAGGATCTTCTGGAGAAGGAAATGGCAACCCATTCCAGTATTCTTGCCTGAGGAATCCCATGGACAGAGGAACCTGGTGGGCGACAGTCCATGGTGTTGCAAAAGAGATGGACACTTAGCTATTAACCACCACCACCAACAACAAAGGGGGCTATATGGACATATCTGTGTGTATGTCTGCTAAGTCACTTCAGTTGTGTAAAAATCAATTTAGAATTGTTATAAATAAAAGCTGTTCTAATGATAACTTATGAATAGCACAAGAAAATGCCTATAGAAGATGAAAGAAAGAAAATAAGATAGAAATTAAATGTTTATAAAAAACATTATAATCAAATGTTTATAAAAACATTAATAAAACACATACAGAGAGAGCAAGAGAGAAAAGGAGGGAGGTGGGGGAGAATCTCCAAGACAAGCAGAAAACAATGACTGAATTGGAAATAGCAAGTATTTATCAGTAATTAATTTAAATGCAAATGGAGTAATTTCCCCATCAAAAACCATAAAGTGGCTGAATGGATTAAAGGAAATTTAAAAAAAAGATCCAGCTGCTAATATATTCTAAGAGACTCACTTTTCATTCCCTTGCAATGCAGGAGTCCTGGGCTCGATCTCTGGGTTGGGAAGATCCCCTGAAGAAGGGAAAGGCTACCCACTCCAGTATTCTGGTTTGGAGAACTCCATGGACTGTATAGTCCATGGGGTCGCAAAGAGTCATACACGACTGAGTGACTTTCACTTTCACTTTCATGGATGGAAAAAGATATTTCAAAATGGTAACCAAAAGATTGTAGAAGTGGCTACACTTATATTGGACAAAATAGACTTCAGTCAACTATGTCACAAGAGACAAAGCATGATATTATATAGTAATAGTATAATCAATTTGTGAATATTCATTGGAAGGACTGATGTTGAAACTGAAACTCCACTACTTTGGCCACCTGATGCAAAGGACTGAATCATTGGAAAAGACTCTGATGCTGGGAAAGATTGAAAGCGGGAGGAGAAGTGGACACCAGAGGATGAGATGACTGGATGGCATCACTGACTCGATGGATATGAGGTTGGACAGGGAAGCCTGGAGTGCTGCAGTTCGAGGGGTCGCAAAGAGTTGGGCACCACTAAGCCACTGAACTGAACTGAATCAATTGACTAGGAAGATACAAAAACTATAAAAACTGAGCACCTGACATCAGAACTATTAAATATATGAAAAAAAAAATTGACAACTAAGGGAGAAATGGATAGCAATAAATTAATAGTAGTTTTTCACTCATGATATTTTAATAGTCACTTTTAATAAATAATAGAACATCCAAATAGAAAATGATAAGAAACTAGAGGACTTAAACAACACTCTAGAACAAGTAGACCTAACAGGCATAAAAAATATTTCATCTGACAGCAGCAGAAAACACAACTTCCTTAAGAGAACATGAAACATTAACCAGAATAGATTACATGTTAGGTCACAAAACAAATCTTTAAAAGTTTAAGAAGAGTGAAATCATATCAGGTATCTTTTCTACTCACAGTGGAATAAAACTAAACATCAACAAACAGAAGAAAAAATAGAAAATCCATAAATATGTGCAAATTAAATAAAGTGTTCTTAAACAATGGGTCAAAGAAGAAATCAAGGGAGAATTTGGAAAATATCCTGGAATAAATGAAAACACAACATATTAAGACTTATGGGATGGAGCAAAAGTGATAGTGAAGGAAGTTTATAGCAATAAACCCTTTCATTAAAAAGGAAAAAAGATATCAAATCAACACAATTTTACATTACATAGAACTAAAAGAAGAACAAACTAAGTTCAAAATTAGAAAACATAAGAAAAGTATACAGATTAGAGCAGAAATAAACAAATATATAGAAAAAGCAAGAGAAAAAAACCAACAAAACTGAGCTGGTTTTCTGAAAAGATCAATAAAATTAACAAACCTTTAGCTACACAAATTAAAAAAAAAAAAAAAAAAAAGAGAAGACTCAAATAAAATCAGAAGTGAAAGAGACATTACAACTGGTGCCACAGAAATTAAAAAAAAAAAGATTACAGTGATGACTATGACCAATTATATGGCCACCTGATGTGAAGAACTAACTCATTGGAAAAGATCCTGATGTTGGGAAAGATTGAAGGCAGGAGGAGAAGGGGACAACAGAAGATAAAATGGTTGAATTGCATCACCAACTAGATTGACATGAGTTTGAGCAAACTCTAGGTGTTGTTGATGGACAGAGAAGCCTGGCAAGCTGCAGTCCATGGGGTTGGAAAGAGTCAGACACGACAGAGTAACTGACCTAAATTGTTAGAATTGTTATGGCCAATTATAAACCAACAGATTGGATAACCAAGAAAAAATGGAGAAATTCCTAGAAACATACAACTTACCAAGACTGACTCATGAGTAGAAAAATCTGAATAGATCAGTAGAGAAGAATGAATCAGTAATAAAAAAAACCTCCCAGCATTCAGTCTTTTTTGTTTAAATACAAATTTTAAGATCTATTTGTTCTAGATCTTTGAAAAATGCCATTGATAATCTGATAGAGAGTGCATTGAAGCTATAGATTGCCTTCAGTATTATAGTCATGTTCACAATATTGATTTTTTATTATTTATTTATTTATTTTTTACCATCATATTTACATTAGAGCTTGGTTTTGTGATTTGAGAAATAGAACTCCTTAATGGAATTAATTTTGACATTCACAAATAGTGGTGATTCACTTAGCTTTACCTTATATACTTCTGAGGTCAAATTTCAAAATGTTATTTTGTTATTATTTCAAGCATAAAAGGATCAAGTCCTTAAATGCACTCAGTTTAGATATACCTTTATATTATTTCATGTACCTAGCTAAAGACTAAATATGCTTTTAAGTGAGTTGGAGGGTGGATAGACGTTTGAACAGAGGCCCTAAAGAATAGGCACTAAATAAATACGTCTTCAATTCTTAAAAAAAAAAAAAAAACACAAAAAACTCAGCAATTTGATAAATGTCTATGAAGTTAGACATTTCATCCCCTTTCATCCCCTACTAAGGAATCTTACAGTCCAAATGGTTAGTAACTTTTATTCTGCTAGAATTTTATATAATTCAAGTGAATAGAGTCAGATTCAAATATAGGTGGTGAGACCACCCACAAAGCAGTTTAGCAATATAGTAAGAACACTAGTACTGAAATCAAGCCTGTATATTATCAAGGGTGAAACAGATCACCAGCCCAGGTTGGATGTATGAGACAAGTGCTCGGGGCTGGTGCACTGGGAAGACCCAGAGGGATCGGGTGGAGAGGGAGGTGGGAGAGGGGATCGGGATGGAGAATACATGTAAATCCATGGCTGATTCATGTCAATGTATGACAAAAACCACTACAATATTGTAAAGTAATTAGCCTCCAACTAATAAAAGTAAATGGAAAAATATTGATTTTTTAAATCCAAGAACATGTTATAATTTCCATCTGTTTGTGGTATCTTTGATTTTCTTCATCAGTGTCTTATAGTTTTTGGAGTACAGGTTTTTTGTCTCCTTAAGTTGGTTTGTGTGTGTGTGCATGCTCAGTCGTATCTGACTCTTTGGGACCCCATGGGCTGTAACCTGTAAGGCTCTTCTGTCCATGGAATTTTCCAGGCAAGACTACTTTAGTTGGTTGCCATTCCCTATTCCAGGGCATCTTCCCAACCTAGAGATCAAACCCATGTCTCTTGTGTCTCCTGTGTTAGCAGGCAGATTCTTTACCATTAGTGCCAACTGGGAAGCCCTCAGGTAGATTTATTCCTAAGTATTTTATTCTTTTTGATATGATGGCAAATTAGATTATTTCTTTAACTTCTCTTTCTGATCTTTTTGTTATCAGTGCATAGAAATGCAACAGATTTCTGTGTATTAACTTCAAACTATACTACAAAGCTACGGTCATCAAAATAGTATGATGCTGGCACAAAAACAGAAAGACAGATAAATGGAACAGGATATAAAGCCCAGAACTGAACCCATGCATATATGGTCAATTAATCTACAACAAAGGAAGCAAGATTATATAATGGAGGAAAGACAGTCTTCAATAAATGGGGCTGGGAAAACTTGGCGGCTACATGTAAAAAAATGAAATTAGAAAACTCTTTAACACCGCACATGAAAATAAACTCAAAAACTATTAAAGACTTAAATCTAAAACTGGATAGTATAAAACTCTTAGACAAATATAGGCAGAACACTGTTTGACATAAATCACAGTAAGATCTTTTTGATCCACTCCTAGAGTCATGGTAGGGGCAATGGCAACCTCCTTCAAAAAGACTTATTTCAGCACACCACGGTTCTCAGTTTTTATTCCAATAACAAAGGAGGGCAATGCCAAAGAACGTTCAAGGTACTGCACAATTGCACACATTTCAAATGCTAGAGAAGTAATGTTCAAAATTCTCCAAGCTAGGCTTCAACAGTATATGAACCAAAAACTTCCAGATGTTCAAGCTGGATTTAGAAAAGGCAGAGGAAACAGAGATCAAATTGCCAACATTCACTGGATCATAGAAATAGCAAGAGAATTCCAGAAGAAAAAATCTATTTCTGCTTCACTGACTATGCCAAAGCCTTTGACAGTGTGGATCACAGCACATCATGGAAAATTCTTAAAGAAATGGGACTACCATACCACCTTACCTTACCACCACTGTCTCCTGTGAAATCTGTATGCAGATCAAGAAGCAACAGTGAAAATGAGACATGAAACAACAGACTGGTCCCAAATTGGAAAAGAAGTACATCAAGGTTGTAGATTGTCACCTTGCTTATTTAACTTATATGAAGAGTACATCATGTAAAATGCTAGGCTGGATGAAGCTCAAGCTGGAATCAAGATTGCTGGGTTCAGTTCAGTTCAGTCACTCAGTCGTGTCCAACTCTTTGTGACCCCATGGACTGCAGCGTGCCAGGCCTCCCTGTCTATCACCAACTCCCGGAGCCTACTCAAACTCATGTCCATCATGTCAGTGACACCATCCAACCATCTCATCCTCTGGCATTCCATTCTCCTCCTACCTTCAATCTTTCCCAGCGTCAAGGTCTTTCCCAATGAGTCTGTTCTTCACGTCAGGTGGCCAAAGTATTGAAGTATTGAAGTACTTTCAAAGTATTGAAGTACTGAAACTGAAGTTTCAGCTTCAGCATCAGTCATTCCAGTGAATATTCAGTACTGATTTCCTTTAGGGTAGACTGGTTGTATCTCCTTGCAATCCAAGGGATTCTCAAGAGTCTTCTCCAACATCACAGTTCCAAAGCATCAATTCTTCAGCACTCAGCTTTCTTTATAGTCCAGTTATCACATCCATACATGACTAGACTACTAGAAGAACCATAGTTTTGACTAGACAGACCTTTTTTGGTAAAGTAATATCTCTGCTTTTAATTATGCTGTCCAGGCTGGACATAGCTTTCCTCCCAAGGAGCAAGCATCTTTTAATTTCATGGCTGCAGTCACCATCTGCAGTGATTTCGGAGCCAAAGAAAATAGTCTGTCACTGTTTCCATTGTTTCTCCATCTATTTGCCATGAAGTGATGGGACCGGATGCCATGATCTTGGTTTTCTGAATGTTGAGTTTTAAGCCAACTTTTTCACTCTCCTCTTTCACTTTCATTAAGAGATTCTCTAGTTTTTCTTTGCATTCTGCCGTAAGGGTGGTGTCATCTGCATATCTGAGGTTATTGATATTTCTCCCAGCAATCTTGATTCTAGCTTGTGCTTCCTCCAGCCCAGTGTTTCTCATGATGTACTCTGCATATAAGTTAAATAAGCAGGGTGACAATATACTGCCCTGATGTACTCCTTTCTCAGTTTGGAACTAGTCTATTGTTCCATGTCTGGTTCTAACTGTTGCTTCTTGACCTGCATACAGATTTCTCTGGAGGCAGGTCAGATGGTCTGGTATTCCCATTTCTTTAAGAGTTTTCCATAATTTGTGGTGATCCACACAGCCAAAGGCTTTGGTGTAGTCAATAAATCAAAAGTAGATGTTTTTCTGGAACTCTCTTACTTCTTTGATGTTCCACCAGATGTTGGCAATTTGATCTCTGGTTCCTCTGCCTTTTCTAAATCCAATTTGAACATCTGGAAGTTCATGGTTCATGTACTGTTGAAGCCTCTCTTGGAGAATTTTGAGCATTACTTTGCTAGCATGTGAGATGAGTGCAATTGTGCTATAGTTTGAACATTCTTTGGCATTGCCTTTCTTTGGGATGGGAATGAAAACTGACCTTTTGCAATTCTGTGGCCACATGCTGGGAGAAATATCAATAACCACATATATGTAGATGACCCCACCCTTATGGCAGAAAGTGAAGAAGAACTAGAGAATCTCTTGCTGAATGTGAAATAGCAGAGTGAGAAAGCTGGCTTTAAACTCAACATTCAAGAAAGAAAGAACATGGCATCTGGTCCCATCACTTCATGGCAAATAGATGGGGAAATAATGGAAACAGTGACAGACTATTTCCTTGGGCTCTAGAAATCACTGCAGATGGTAACTACAGCCATGAAACTAAAAGACGCTTGCTCCTCTGAGGAAAAGCTATGACAAACCTAGACAGCATATTAAAATGAAGAGACATTATTTGCTGACAAAGGTCCATATAGCCAAAGCCATGTTTTTCCAGTAGTCATGTATGAATGTGAGGGTTGGACCATAAAGAAGGCTTAGCAGTGAAGAACTGACATTTTTGAACTGTGGTGTTAGAGAAGACTCTTGAGAACCCTTGGACTACAAGGAGACCAAATAGTCAATCCTAATGGATATCAATCCTGAATATTCATTGGAAGGACTGATGCTGAAGCTGAAACTCCAGTACTTTGGCCACCTGATGCATAGGTTGATTCATTAAAAAAAGACTCCAATGCTGGGAAAGATTGAAGGCAGGAGGAGAAGGGGACGACAGAGGATGAGATGGTTGGGTGGCATTACTGACTCAATGTATATGAGTTTGAGCAAGCTCCAGGAGATGGTAAAGGACAGAGATGCCTGGCATGCTGCAGACCATGGGTTTGCCAAGAGTGTCACATGACTGAGTGACTGAACAACAACAAGAGTAATTAAGCATAAACAAAAATAAACAAATGGGAACTAATGTAACTCAAAAGTTTTCCACAGTACAGGAAACCATACACAAAATGAAATGACAATCCAAATAATGGGAGAAAATATTTGTAAATTATTTGACACATAAAGGTTTAATATCCAAAATTTGCAAACAGCTCAATGTCAAAAAACAAACAACCCAATTAAAAAATGGACAGAAGACATAAACAGACATTCCTCCAAAGAAGACATTCCTCCAAAGACATTCCTCCATTCCTCTTAGATTGTCAAGAGGCAAAGGAAAAGGTGTTCAAATTGCTAATTATTAGAGAAATGTAAGTCAAAAATACAATGAAATATTTCCTCACACCAGTCAGAATGGTCATTATCAAAAAATCTGCAAACATAAATGCTGGAGAAAGTGTAGAGAAAAGGGTACCCTCCTACACTCCTGGTGGGAATATAAATTGACACAGCCACTGTTGAGAACAGTATGGAGGTTCCTTAAAAAACTAAAAATAAAGCTACCATTTGATCCAGAAATCCCACTTTTGAGCATATATCAGGAGAAAGATTTGGTTCAAAAGTATATATGCACCTGACTCCTCACTTCAGCACTATTTACAATAGTGAAAACATGGAAGCAACCTATATGTCCACTAGCAGAGGAATTGATAAATTCCTGTTGTGCATATATACAATGGCATAGTACACAACCATTAAATAGAATAAAATAATTTCATTTGCAGCAATGTGAATGGATTTAGAAATCACATTAAGTGATGTAAGTCAGACAGAGAAAGATAAATATCACATGGTATCACTTATATGTGGAATCCAAAAAAAGATACAAATGAATTTATCTACAAAACAGACTTAGAAACAGATTCACAGACTTAGAGAATGAACTCATGGCTACTAGGGGAAAGAGGAGAAGGTAGGAAGAGACTAGGAGTTTGAGATTGACATGTACACTTTGCTATATATAAATTAGATAACCAATAAAGGCCTAAAGTAAAGCACAGGTAACTCTGCTCAATATTCTGTAGTAAGCTAAATGGGAAAAGAATTTGAAAAATAATTAAGAAAAACAACATCCTAACAAAGAAAGCCCAATACCGGATGGCTTCACTGGAGAATTCCACAAAATACTTAAATAAGAATTAATATTGAGATTTAATATTGATATTTATCAAATTTTTCCAAAAATTGAAGAGGAATAAACACTTTCTAACTCATTCAATAAGGGTAGCATTATCTCAATACCAAAGATAGAAAATGAAACTACATTTTCAAATAAAACTACAAGCTCATAGGCTTGATGAATATATATGCAAATCTTATATATATATATGCAAATCTGCATATATATATATATATGCAAATCTTAAATAAAATAAGAGCAAACCAATTTCAAGAGCACATTAAAAGAATCATATGCAAGACCAAGTGAGAATTATCCCTGTGATGAAAGAATAGTTAAATATACAAAAGTCAACCAATGTGCTACACCACTAACAGGAATAAAAATCACATGATTATCTCAGCAAATGAAGAAAAACTATTTGACAAAATTTAACCTTATTTCATGATAAAAAGACTCAACAAAACAGGAAAAGAACTTGAACAGACTTTTCTCCAAAGAGGATGTATAAATGACATATGTAAAAGGTATATGAAGTCAAGTGAGCCTTAGGAAGCATCACTATGAACAAAGCTAGTGGAGGTGATGGAATTCCAGTTGAGCTATTTCAAGTCCTAAAAGATGATGCTGTAAAAGTGCTGCACTCAATTTGCCAGCAAATTTGGAAAACTCAGCAATGGCCATAAGACTGGAAAAGGTCAGTTTTCATTCCAACCCCAAAAAAAGACAATGCCAAAGAATACTTAAACTACTGCAAAGTTGCACTCATCTCACATGCTAGTAAAGTAATGCACAAAATTCTCCAAGACAGGCTTCATAAATACGTGAACAGTGAACTTCCAGATGTTCAAGGTGGTTTTAGAAAAGTCAGAGGAACCAGAGATCAAATTGCCAACATCCACTGGACCATCAAAAAAGCAAGAGAGTTCCAGAAAAACATCTATTTCTGCTTTATTGACTATGCCAAAGCCTTTGATTGTGTGGATCACAATAAACTGTGGGAAATTCTGAAAGAGATAGGAATACCAGACCACCTAACCTGCCTCTTTAGAAACCTATATGCAGGTCAGGAAGCAACAGTTAGAACTGGACATGGAACAACAGACTGGTTCCATATAGGAAAAGGAGTTCATCAAGGCTGTATATTGTCACCCTGCTTATTTAACTTATACACAGAGTACATCATGAGAAATGCTGGGCTGGAGGAAGCACAAGGTGGAATCAAGATTGCCAGGAGAAATATCAATAACCTCATATATGCAGATGGCACCACCCTTAGGCAGAAAATGAAGAAGAACTAAAGAGCCTCTTGATGAAAGTGAAAGAGGAGAGTGAAAATGTTGGCTTAAAACTCAACATTCAGAAAACTAAGATCATGACATGTGGTCCTATCACTTCATGGCAAATAAGAGGGAAAACAGTGGAAACAGTGGCAGACTATTTTTTTGGGCTCCAAAATCACTGCAGGTGGTGACTGCAGCCATGAAATTAAAAGATGCTTACTCCTTGGGAGAAAAGTTATGAACAACCTAGAGAACATATTAAAAAGCAGAGACATTACTTTGCCAACAAAGGTCCGTCTAGTCAAGGCTATGGTTTTTCCCGTAGTCATGTATGGATATAAGAGTTGGACTATAAAGAAAGCTGACTGCTGAAGAATTGATGCTTTTGAGCTGTGGTGTGGCAGAAGACTCTTGAGTCTCTTGAACAGCAAGGAGATCCAACCAGTCCATCCTAAAGGAGATCAGTCCTGAGTGTTCACTGGAAGGACTGGTGTTGAAGCTGAAACTCCAATACTTTGGCCACCTGATGCGAAGAGTTGACTTATTTGTAAAGACCCTGGTGTTGGGAAAGATTGAGTGCAGGAGGAGAAGGGGACAACAGAGGATGAGATGGTTGGATGGCATCACCAAGTTAGTGGAAATTACCAAATTGGAGATCACAAACTCTGAAAGTTGGTGATGGACAGGGAAGTCTGGCGTGCTGTGGTCCATGGGGTCGCGAAGAGTCAGACATGACTGAGCGGTTTCACTGAACTGAAAAGGTATATGAGAAATCTGTATGCAAGTATGCCTCCTGAGAAATCTGTATGCAGGTCAAGAAACAACAGGTATAACTGGATATGGAATAACAGACTGGTTCCAAATTGTGAAAGAAGTATATCAAGGCTGTATATTGTCACCCTGCTTATTTAACTTACATGCAGAGTACATCATGAGAAATGCCTGGCTGGTTGAAGCACAAGCTGGAATCAAGAGAGCCAGGAGAAATATCAATAATCTCAGATATGCAGATGATATCACTCTTATGGCAGAAAGTGAAGAACTAAAGAGACTTTTGATGAAAGTGAAAATGAAGAGTGAAAAAGTTGGCTTAAAACTGAACATTCAGAAAACTAAGGTGTTGGCATCTAGTCCCATCACTTCATGGCAAATAGTTGGGGAAACAATAGAAATAGTGACAGACTATTTTTTTCGGCTCCAAAATCACTGCAGATGGTGGCTGCAGCCATGAAATTAAAAGATACTTGCTCCTTGGAAGGAAAGCTGTGACCAAACTAGACAGCATATTAAAAAGCAGAGACATTAATTTGCCAACAAAGGTCTGTGTATACAAAGATATGGTTTTTCTAGTAGTCATGTATAGAAGTTAGATTTGGACTATAAAGAAAGTTGAGTGCTGAAGAATTGATACTTTTTAAATGTGATATTGAAGAAGACTCTTGAGAGTCCCTTGGACTGCAAGGAGATCCAACCAGTCAATTCTAAAGGAAGCCAATCCTGAATATTCATTAGAAATTCTGATGCTGAAGCTGAATCTCCAATACTTTGGCCACCTGACGCAAAGAACCGACTCAGTGGAAAAGCCCCTGATGCTGGGAAAGATTGAAGGTGGGAGAAGAAGGGGACAGCATAGGATGAGATTTTTGGATGGCATCACAGACTCAATGGACATGAATTTGAGCAAGCTTTGGGAGTTGGTGATAGACTGGGAAGCCTGACATGCTGCAGTCCATAGGGTCACAAAGAGTCGGACGTGATTGAGTGACTGAACTGAACTGAAGTGAAAAGGTGTATGAAAAGATGCTCAATATTTCTAGTCATCAGTTAGGTTCAGTCTCTCAGTCATTCTGGCTCTGCGACCCCATGAACTGCAGCATGCCATTAGAGAATAATACAATGCCACCTCACATTTTTTAGGATGGTCATTAATAAAAAAAAAAAAAAAAATCAGAAGGTAAGAGGTGTTGACAAGGCTGTGAAGAAATTGGAATCTTTGTACACTGCTGGTGGGACTGTAATATGATGCAGCTACCATGGACAACATTCCTCAAAAAGTAAACTTTCATATGATCCAGCAATTCCATTTTCAGATTTATCCAAAAGAACTGAAAACAGGAGCTTGGAAAATATGTATACTTTCATATTCATTGTATATTATTTATAATAGCAAAGAGGTGGAAACAGTCTTAATGCTGTTTGACCGATAAATGGATAAAGAAAACACAGTATGTACATTCAGTGTATATTATTTAGCCTTATCAATGAAGGAAATCTCATCAAATGCTACAACAGGGAACCTTGAGGACATTATGCTGAGTGAAATGAACCAGTCTCAGAAGGACAAGCACAGCATAATTTCCCTTGTATGAGGTATCTAGGACAATCACATTCTTAGAAGAAGAAAGGAGAATGGTGGTTATCATGTGCTGCTTGGAGAAGGAAATAGGGAATTGCTGTTCAATGGGTATCAAGTTTCAGTTGCGCAAGATGTAAAAACTTTAAAATCTTCCGTACAACAATGTGCTAACAGATAACAAAGTTTTACAGGATGCTTCAAAATTTAGGAAGCTAGATCTTAGGTGTGTTTCTTTTTTAATCACCATAAAAAGAAAATAACAGCACACAATAAGTGTGCATTATGTAAAACAGTTAAACAGTTGCAATAGAATAATTAAGAGAAAAACACCATTTCAAAGGTTGTGAGGAGGAAAAGTGTTGATTAAAAGCATGGTTCTTTAGTGCAGATGTCTGGATCTGAATCATAGAATAGCTGTGTGTCCTTGGACAAGAAGCTGATCTTTTCTTTGCCTTAACTTTCCTCCTCTTTATTTGAAGAGAGTAGTTTACTTCATAGAATTTTTCTTTGTTTGTTTGTTTTTTGGCATGGATTAAATGAATTAAAATAGAAAAGATTCTTAGAACTGTACCTGGGACATAGTGCTCTATGTGGTAATTATCATTAGTAATAGTATTAAAGACAGTTTTACTTTTTACTTTCAAAATTACTAAAAAACAATATAAAATTCTCTTCAAGCTAATGTGCATTTTTTATCCCATCTTTAGCATAATTTTGAGATTTAATTCTCTTGGTTTTGGTCTGGCTTTGTTATATATTTCTGTTCTGAAAAGTACCATTTTGCACATAATAATTTATATATACATAATGTTCTCTACTAGATTACTGATGAGCAGGAGAGGGGATAGAACCTGTTTTTAATTATTTTGGCCAAACTATATGATTCAAATTTAAGTGGCTTCAGCTCACTTACCCCACAAATTTCCTCCATCCTCTTACCAAAATCACAGAGAAAAGGGAGTAGCAAGATGTGTAATTCACAGCAACAATGGGGGGATTGCCTGGACTGGTTTCTAGACTATGAGAAGTCCACAGGTGCCGAGCTTTGGACTTAACTCACCTTGGAAGGAGGAAGTGATCCCCTCACACTCTTGGATTGGAATGAATATGAAGAGGCAGTGTTGAAAACAGCTTTAGAGAGCCTAAGTGCATCTCTCTTTACCACTCTGCATGCGAAGTCACTTCAGTCATGTCCCACTCTTTGCAACCCTATGGACCATAGCCCTCCAGACTTCTCCATCCATGAAAGGATTCTCCAGGCAAGAGTATTGGAGTGGGTTGCCATGTCCCCCTCCAGGGGATCTTTTTGACCCAGGGATCTAACCTGCATCTCCTGCACTGCAGATTCTTTACCATTGAGCCACCGGGGGAGCCTGTTTAATACCCAAAAACTATCCAAGTTCCTTTCGGTTTAAATCATAAATTGTAACCCCTATATGGGGATGGGCATTCAGTCAACCTAAAGTGTGAGGAAATTTATTTGTCATACATATTTTCATCATTTTCAACAATTGACATTTATTGAACATGTTGAATTCTATGAATTAAAGATGTAACTCATCAATGTTTGCTTCCCTGGTGGCTCAGACAGTAAGCAGTCTGCAATCCAGGAGACCCGGGTTCAATTCATTAATGTTTATGTTATAGCATATTATGTCATTTGTAAGAAAATATGGAACTCCCAATATAAAAAGTGGATGGCTGTAAGAAATTAATAAAGATTAAAATCACATTGGTTGCTTTACATTGGCTTTTTCACAAAACTATGTGTGTTTCATATATTTTCCACTGTTGAATTATTCCATGTCATGATTCTAAATATTTGGCTATCTTGGGCTCTAGCATCACTTTTTAAGACACAAAAACCAATTTTATACCTATCTGGACAATCCACTTGACAGTTCTGAATCTGCTGCAGCAGAAAATGAGGAACAGTGAAGTTTGTTATAAGGGAAGGAAAAAGTTGGGAATCAGAAAACCTGGGATCAAGTCTCTTCCCTCTTTACCATGAAAGTTTGGACATATGATATTGAGTTTCCTTACCTTTATTAAAAAAAATCATTCTTTGGAATGTTCTTGTGAAGACAGATGAACTAATACATATATGGTCATAATCTGGAAAACAATATGGATTCTCTGGTAGCTCAGCTGATAAAGAATCTTCCTGCAATGCAGGAGACCCAGGTTCATTTCTTGAGTGGGAAAGATCCCCTGGAGAAGGGACAGGCTACCCACTCCAGTATTCTTGGGTTTCTCTGGTGGCTCAGCTGGTAAAGAATCAGCCTGCATTGTGGAGACCTGGATTTGATCCCTTTGTTGGGAAGATCCTCTGGAGAAGGAAAAGACTACCCACTCTAGTATTTTGGCCTGGAGAATTCCATGGACTGTGTAGTCTATAGGGTGGCAAAGAGACACACATGACTGAGCAACTTTCCCTTTCACTTTCAATATGCTTATGCAAATGTGCATAATATTACATAATGCAAATGTGCAAATATTACAATATTTCAATGTGGTTTTTTTTTTTTTTTTTTTGATGCCTGTATGCACTCAACAGGAGACTGCACAGGAAAAACAGAAATAAAAGGAAATTTCCAATTCACTAGGGAACTACATATTTCCAGCTTTAATGTTTACACCAAAATTAGCACTTTGGAGCTCTAATTATACAAGTTAACTCTCCATAATGATCAAGTGAACCAGAAAAATTCTTCATTTTAAATGTATTGCATAAAGCCACACTAAGAAACATGTACCCAACCACATCATTAACATTAAAAGAATTCAGCAAGTTGCCTTGTCCCTGGAGGGGAAGACATTCTCTCTTCTTTCAATTTAGCTTCATTCGATGTTTCTAAGAAAAAATTCCTGGCCACTGTAAATCTGAAAATATGAGAAGGAACTTGTGAACAGCATAATGCAAGCACTATCATAGGCTACAAAAATATAAGTTTATGTACTATTTTGTATCTTGTTAATCTTTCCCCACTATTGGACTGTTTTTTAAAATAAAACATATTCTATGCAAAGTGTTAGAGGAAAACTAATTGTTCAATTTAATGAAACTTTTATAGTGACAGGTAGTATGAAATATATTTAATTATATTTGTATATATTTATTTATTTATATTATTAAATATTTCTATTAAATTATATTCAGCTCTATACTATCAGAGATGAACATTCTGATGTTTTGTTGAGGGCTTTTATAATGAATCTGTTTTCTAAAGAAATATTATTAATGCTTAAACACTTTGAAGTATTGAGGGCACATTTGAAAATTTACACAACTGAAAATTTCAATACACAATTGAACATTTGTCAAAGTCTATAGAATGATGCCATCCAGATGAAAAAGTACACATACTGAAGTACTTGGCATACTTTTAAAGCAAAATTTTAAAAGGCAAATGATAGTACCCTGTCATTTGCCATATGTACTATCAGAAACTTGCTTTGTTATGAAGTCTATTCCATACAGGTAGTAAAAATACATTCACAAATATTAACAGTGGTTATCTCTGTAGGCTGAAAATTTTAATTAAAATTAAAATAAATTTTAATGTACATTTTTGCTTATTTGTATTTTCTAAATTTTGGAGAGTGAACACATCTAGTTTTTAACATTAATTTTAACCAACTACCCTAGTTTTCTCAGAAATGAGAGGTATTTCATCTCACGGGAATTTTCAGAGCTAAAACCAGGGAGGTACTTGGCAAAACAGGATTAGATCAATCACACATCAAAATCCTTATGTTCTAGGAGTATCCTCTAGCGTTCCATTCTCATGAACTTTATATTGCACGGACACACAAGGCACATTTACCATCGTAGTTGATGTGGGCCTGTATTAGAAATGGGAGAATAGCTCTTGGGAATGCGTAAGTCCTTAGTGAGAACTAATAAGATCTCCTATTACTTCAAGTAGAGCATGTTAAAAGCTCACTCTGAACTGAAGTTCTACAGAAGAAAGCCACTCTGTACTTATATGCTTTCTGTAACCTTCTGCTTTTCTCCCCCTGACCCTTCCACCAAGTGGCCGATTCTGTTGTCTGCTTCCCCTATGTACTGTTTTGGAAATTGATCCTCTAGGTCAACCAGAAATTTTCCCACATGTGGATTCTTACCAGGTTCGTTTTTATAATGTTGCATATTTGCTTACAGATAGACTGTGTCATAAGAACAAAAAGAAAGTGCTCTATAAACAAATTAGACATTGTGCCACATATATCATTTGAGGAAAAAATATAAGTGTGTATCTTTTATGCCTCTCAAGTGTTTCTGAGGCCAGTTGAGTCTAATGAATTAAAGACTCAAGGATAATATTTTGAGATAATACATTGACTGGCTGAGTGAGCTTAGGCAAATCACTTAACCTTTCTTCTCTGAAGTGTGATAATCCACAGAAGGGAGATAATCATTCTTAGCTCATAAATGCTTGGTGAGAATTACATTATTTAATGTACATAAATCATTCAGTGAGAATATTAAAATTCAAAGTTAAAGCAATTATTTGCTGACTAGACAGGGATCTTTAAAGATATTTTTATGAAAATAAATTACACAAAGTTGAAATGTTCATCTACTTTTACTAATATTGCTTATAATGGAGTCCAAAATTAAACACTTGGGTTGTATTATTTGAAAAATTAAAATTTGATATAACAGACTTTTTTTCAGTGCCTTTAGCATTTTTATTCTTTAGACTTACAGTCTTACATATACTTGCTAAATAATTTGGTAAAAACAGTCTGATTTGGAAAACACAATGAGCACCTAAAGTATGATCTTGGTTTGGGAAGTTCTGGCTTATGGTGGTATCAACAGTATCCACATTTCCACTGATAGAGCTAAGAGAGATTGCTTGGTGCACATTTGTTCATGACACTTCAGTTGTGTTCTGTTTTCTTCCTGAGCTGACAGTTTGCTAAAAGTTAGAATTCCAGATGATAGACAAGCTCTTTCTCTCTTTCTATCACATGTATTCTTAATTTTTTAATTGAAATATGGTTGGCATACAATAATACAGTATTTTCAGGTGCATTATTTAGTGATTTGACTTTTGCATACATTACAAAAGAGATGACTATTTCTCCCCAGACAAAGTTATTACAATATCATTGACCATATTTCTTAAGTTGTTTGCTTCTTTGTTCCTGAATTATTCTATAATTGAAGGTTTGTATCTCTTCAGTCAGTCAGTTCAGCTGCTCAGTCCTGTTTAACTCTTTGTGACCCCATGGACTTCATCATGCTGGACTTCCCTATCCAATACCAACTCCCAGAGCTTACTCAAACTCATGTCCATTGAGTTGGTGATGCCATCCAACCATCTCATCCTCTGTCGTCCCCTTCTCCTCCTGACTTCAATCTTTCCCAGCATCAGGGTCTTTTTCAATGAGTCGGTTCTTCACATCAGGTGGCAAAAGTATTGGAGTTTCAGCTTCAGCATCAGTCCTTCCAATGAATATTCAGGACTGATTTCCTTTAAGATTGACAGGTTGACTCTCCTCGCAGTCCAAGGGACTCTCAAGAGTCTTCTCCAATGCCACAGTTCAAAAGCATCAATGCTTCAACCCTCAGCTTTCTTTATAGTCCAACTCTCACATCCATACATGACTACTGGAAAAACCATGGCTTTGACTAGAGATGGACTTTTGTTGATAAAGTAATGTCTTTGCTTTTTAACATGCTGTCTAGTTTGGTCATAGCTTTTCCTCCAAGGAGCAAGTGTCTTTTAATTTCATGGCTGCAGTCACCACCTGCAGTGATTTTGGAGCCCCCCCCCCACCCCCCAAAAAAAAGTCTCTCACTGTTTCCATTGTTTTCCCATCTATTTGCCGTGAACTGATGGGGCCAGATGCCATGATCTTAGTTTTCTGAATGTTGAGCTTTAAGCCAACTTTTTCACTCTCTTCTTTCACTTTCATCAAGAGGCTCTTTAGTTCTTCTTCCATAAGGGTGGTGTCATCTGCATATTTGACATTATTGATATTTCTCTCAGCAATCTTGATTCTAGCTTGTGCTTCATCCAGCCCAGCATTTCTCATGATGTACTCTGCATATAAGTTAAATAAGCAGGGTGACAATATACAACCTTGATGTACTACTTTCCCAATTTGGAACCAGTCTGCTGTTCCATGTCCAGCTCTAACTGTTGCTTCCTGACCTGTTGATATTTCTCTTGGCAATCTTGATTTCAGCTTGTGCTTCATCCAGCCCAGCATTGTATCTTTTAATACCCATTTAAAATAAAATCCTTACTATTGGCACATAATTGTTCATAATAACCTCTTAATGATTCTTTATATTTCTGTGGTATCATTTGTAACTTCTTTTACATTTATGATTTTGTTGATTTGAGCCCTCTCTTTATTTCTCCATAAACCTGGCTGAACATTTATCAGTTTTGCTTATCTTTTCAAGGAACCAGGTCTTACTTATATTGATCCCGTAAAAAAATTTTGCTCTGATCTTTCCTTCTACTAACTTGGGATTAGGTTTCCTTTTCTCTCATTCCACTAGTTTTAAGGTTAGGTTGTTTATTTGAAATTTTTCTTATTTTTTGAGGTAGATTTTGTTATACATCCCATTTAGAAAATTCATAGATTTTTTTTATCATCGTGTTTTCTTTTTCACTTTCTTAGACACTTTTTATATCTTCTTCCTATTGATTATTGCTAGCATATTGTTTAGCTTCTATATGTTCATGTTTTTTTTGGAGTTCTTTTCTTGTAGTTTATTTCTAGTTTCAATAAATTTTGTTTGGGAAAGAGACTTGCTATGATTTGAATTTTTAAAATTTACTGAGACTTGTTTCGTTGCCTAGCATATGATCAGTTTTGGAGAATGTTTCATGTGCACTAGAAAAAAAATGAATTTTGCTGGTTTTGGACAGTATGTTTTATTTTTATCTGTGAATACAATCTGATTAAATGAGTCATTTACGGCTAGCATTTCCTTATTGATATTCTGTCTGATAAGTTGTTCATTGATGTAAGTGGGAGTTAAATTTCCCTACTATTTCAATGCTGTTCTCTCGATTAGCCTCCAACTAATACAAATAAATGGGAAAAAAATGTCCCTACTATTATTGTATTACTATCAATTTCTCTCTTCATGTTTGTTAATATTGCTTTAGGTATTTATGTCCTCCTATGTTGGTGCATCTCCTTTATGGATTACAGCCTTGTTATGGTGAAGGGGCTTGCATAACTCAATGAAGCTATGAAGCATGCTATGCAGGGCCAACTAAGCTGGATGGGTCATAGTGTAGAGATATGACAAAATGTGGTACACAGGAGGAAGGAATGGCAAGCTACTACAGTATTTTTGCCTAAAGAACCCCATGAACAGTATGATAAGGCAAAAAGGTATGACACTGAAAGATGAGCTCCCCAGGTTTAAGTTGTCCAATATAACTACTGGGGAAAAGTGGAGAAATAGTACCAGAAGGACTGAAGAAGTTGGCCAAAGCAGAAATGATGCTTAGTTGTGGATGTGTCTGGTGGTGAAAGTAAAGTCCAATGCTGTAAACAATATTGCATAAGACTTGAAATGCTAGGTCCTTTAGTCAAGGAAAATTGGATATGATCAAGTAAGAGATGGCAAGAGTGAACATCAGTATCTTAAGAATCAGTGATCTAAAAATGGATGGAAATGGGTGAATTTAATTCAGATGACCATTATATCTACTACTGTGGGCAATAATCCCTTAGAAGGAAGGGAGTAGCTCTCACAGTCTACAAAAGAGTCCAAAATGCAGTACTTGGGTACAGTCTCAAAAACAACAATGATCTTGGTTTATTTCCAAGGACGATCATTCAGCATCACGGTAATCCAAGTCTATACTCCAACCACTAGTAGCGAAGAAACTGAAGTTGAATGGTCCTGTGAAAACCTAGAAGACCTTCTAGAACTAACCCCCCCCCCCCCCCCAGAGATGTCCTTTTCATTATAGGAGATTGGAATGCAAGAGTAGAATATCAAGAGATACTTGGAGTAACAGGCAAGTTTGACCCTGGAGTACAAAATGAAGCAGGGCAAATGCTAATAGAGTTTTGTCAAAAACAAACAAACAAAAACACTTGTCATAGCAAACACACTGTTTCAACAACACAAGAGACAGCTCTACACATGGTCACCACCAAATAGTCAATACCTAAATCACATTGATTATACTTGCAACCAAAGATGGAGAAGCTCTATAAAGTCAACAAATACAAAACCTGGATCTGACTGTGGCTCTGATTGTGGCTCAGATCTGACTGTGGCTCAATAGCTTCTTATTGTAAAATTCAGGCTTAAATTGAAGACAATGTGGGAAACCACTAGGACATTCAGATATGACCTAAATTAAATCCTTTATGATTATACAGTGGAAGTGAAAATAGATTCAAGGAATTATATCTGGTAGATAGAGTGCTTGAAGAACTATGGATGGAGATTTTTAACACAGTACGGGAGACGGTGACCAAAACCATCCCAAAGGGGGAAAAAAAATTCAGGAAGGCAAAGTGGTTGTCTGAAGAGGCTTTAAAAATAGCTGAGATAAGAAGAGAGATGGTAAGGGAGAAAGGGAAAGATATACCCAACTGATTGCAGAGTTCCAAAGAATAGCGAGGAAAGATTAAAAAGCCTTATTAAGTAAACAATGAAATGAAATAGAGGAAAACAATAGAATGGGAAAGACTATATATCTTATCAAGAAAATTGGAGATATCAAGGAAACGTTTCATACAAGGATGTCCATGATAAAGGATAGAAATGATAAAGACATAACAAGCAGAAGAGACTGAGAACAGGTGGCAAGAATACACAGTAGAACTATACAAAAAAAGTCTTAATGGTCCAGATAACCATGATGATGTGGTCTCTTGCCTAAAGTGACCATCAGCTTCATCCTGGAAGGTGAAGTTAAGTGGGCCTTAGGAAACATCAACACAAACAAAGCTAGTATAGGTGATAGAATTCCAGCTAGGTTATTTAAAATTCTAAAAGAATGCCATCAAGGTGCTGCAGTCAATATGTCAGCAAATTTGGAAAACCCATCAGTGGCCACAAGACTGGAAAAGTTCAGTTTTCATTCCAGTATCAAAGGGTAATACCAGAGAATGTTCAGAATATCATACAATTGCAAATGCTAGCAAGAATATGCTCAAAGTCCTTCAAGCTAGGCTTCAGCAGAGTTTCTGAGATGTAAAATTTGGATTGAAAACTTCCAGATGTACAGGCTGGATCTAGAACAGACAGAAGAGCCAGAAATCAAATTGCCAACATAGGTTGGATCATAAAGAAAGCAATGGCATTCCAGAAAAACATCTACTTCTGTTTCATTAACTATGAGAAAGCCTTTGACTGTGTGGATTGCAAAAATCTGTGGAAAATTTTTACAGAGATGGGAAAACCAGACCAAACCTGTATGTAGGTGAAGAAGCATCAGTTAGAACTGGACATGGAATAATGGACTGGCTCAAAATTGGAAAAGGAGCATTCCAAGACTATATTGTCACCCTGCTTATTTAAATTCTATGTAGATTACATTATGCAAAATACCAGGCTGGGTGAATCACACATTGGAATCTAGATTTCTGGGTGAAATATCAACAACCTCAGATATGCCACTTTAATGGAAGAAAGCAAAGAGACTCTTGAGGAGGGGGATGGGGAGAGTGAAAAAGCTGGTTTAAAACTCTGCACTCAAAAAACTAAGATCATGGCATCTGGTCCTATCACTTCATGCAAACAGATGGGGAAAAAGTAGAAATAGTGACATATTTTATTATGTTGGGCTCCAAAATCACTGTGGACAGTGATTGTAGCCATGAAACTAATAGATCCGTGCTCCTTGGAAGGAAAGCTATGATAAACCCAGAGAGAGTATTAAAAAGCAGAGATACCACTTTGCTGACAAAGGTCCATATAGTCAAAGGTATAGTTTTTCCAACAGTCACATATAGATGTGAGGGTTGGATCATAAAGAAGGTTAAGTGCCAAAGAATTCATGCATTTGAATTATGGTGCTGGAGAGTCTCTTGAACTGCAAGGAGATCAAGCCAATCAATCCTAATGGAAAACAACCCCAAATATTCATCAGAAGGACTGATTCTGAAGCTACAGCTACAGTACTTTGGCCACCTGATGTGACAAGATGACTCACTGGGAAAGACCCTGATACTGAGAAAGGTTCAGGGTGGGAGGAGAAGGGGTTGGCAGAGGGTGAGATGATTGGATAGCATCAATGAGTCCAAGGACATAAGTTTGAGCAAACTCTGAGAGATAGTGAAGGACAAGGAAGCCTGGTGTGCTACAGTCCATGGGGTCACCAAGAGTGGGACATGACTTAGTCACAACAAAGAAACATTTATTGGTGCATATCTGTTATATCATCCTGTTGAAATGTTCCTTTATTATTATGTGATCAATTATGCAATTGATTCCTTAATTATTATACCACTGTATGTTTTTTATCGAAACTTTATTACATTTACATCAAAAGTAATTTTTGATAGGTATTTACTAATTGCCATTTTGTTCATTATTTTCGGGTTGTTTTTGTAGTATTTTTCTGGTCCTTATTTCTTTTACTCTCTTTCCTTGTGATTTGATGACTATCTTTGGACTTTGTTTGGATTCTCTTTTCTGTTATTTATTTATTTATTTATTTTTTTGGTGTTTTATCTATATAGGTTTTGGGTTTGTGGTTACCATGAGTTTCATATATGACAGCTCATATATATGTGATTTTTTAAAATTTGGTAATCTTTAAGTTTGAATGCACTCTGACCATTCTGCATTTTTATTGTCCCAGAACATTAATATTTTTCACTTCATATTTTACATCTTTTTATTTTGTGTATTTCTTATTATTTATTTTGGATATAGATTATTTTGCTAATTTGTCTTTCAACTTTCCTTTGGTTTTATATGTGGGGCAGCCACTATCTTTACTGTATGTTTGCTTTATCAAATATATTTTTTCTTTCATAATTTTGATATTTCTAGTTGTTGCTTTTTCTTTTTTTACTTAGATAATTTCCCTTTAACAGTTCTTATATGAGTGTCTTAGTGATGCTTAACTGTTTTAACTTTTGCTTGCCTGGAAAACTTATCTCTCCTTCAAATTTGAATTTAGTGACTAAAACCTCGACAGAGTATTCTTGGTTCTATGTTTACTTTTGTGTTTCTTTCTTTTTTCCCATCTCTTTGAATACATGATGCCACCGCCTTCTGGTCTGAAAAGTTTTGCTGAAAAGTTAGCTGATAGAGGATGAGATGATTGGATATGGGTGCTCCTTTATACATAACTGGTTGTTTTTCTCTGTTTTTTAAAATTCTTTTTGTCTTTAACTTTTTGCCATCTTAATTATATTGTGTCTTAATGTGGACATCTTTGAGTTCATCTTGTTTGGGACTCTGTGTTCTCTGGATTTGGATGGTCTATTTCTTTTCCCAGGTTAGGGGAATTTTCAACTATAATTTCTTCAAATATTTCTTAGATATTTCTAGAAATATTAGAGTATTTCTAAGAAATATTTCTTGGGTCTGTTTCTTCCTCTCTTCTGGTATCACTTAATGCAAATGTTAGTATGCTTAATGTCATCTCAGTTCTTCCTCTCTTCTTATGGTACCACTTAATACAAATGTTTGCATGCTTAATGTTATCTTAATGTTAGTATGCTTAATCATTTTCATTTTAAAAATTTCTTTTTTTTTTTTTTTTTTGTTCAGCTTGTATGATTTTGACTATTCTGTCTTCCAGTTTGCTTAGCTTTTCCTTTGTATGATCTAATCTACTGCTGATCCCTTTTATTATAATTTTATATCATTTATTATATTCTTTAGCTCTGCTTGGTTGTTTTTTGTATTTTCTGTTTGTTGAAATTCTCATTGTGTTCATCCAATCCTCTCTGGAGTTTTGTGAGTGTCTTTATGATTATTTCATTTATCAGGTAGATTTCCTATCTTCACTGTTTAGTTATTTTCTTGAAGTTTTGTCTTTGGAGCATATTCCTCTCTTTTCTCATTTTGCCTAATTCTCTGTGTTTATTTCTGTGTATTAGGTAGGTTGGTTACATTTGCCAATTTTGGAGAATTGGTTTTATGTAGGAGACATCCTATGGGCTCCAGCACCACACTCCTCTCTGGTCACTATAAGCAAGTTGAAAAGACAGCCTTCAGAATGGGAGAAAATAACAGCAAATGAAGCAACAGACAAAGGATTAATCTCAAAAATATACAAGCAACTCCTGCAGCTCAATTCCAGAAAAATAAATGACCCAATCAAAAAATGGGCCAAAGAACTAAACAGACATTTCTCCAAAGAAGACATACAGATGGCTAACAAACACATGAAAAGATGCTCAACATCACTCATTTTCAGAGAAATGCAAATCAAAACCACAATGAGGTACCATTACACGCCAGTCAGGATGGCTGCTATCCAAAAGTCTACAAGCAATAAATGCTGGAGAGGGTGTGGAGAAAAGGGAACCCTCTTACACTGTTGGTGGGAATGCAAACTAGTACAGCCACTATGGAGAACAGTGTGGAGATTCCTTAAAAAAACTGGAAATAGAACTGCCATATGACCCAGCAATTCTACTCCTGGGCATACACAGAGGAAACCAGATCTGAAAGAGACACATGCACCCCAATGTTCATCACAGCACTGTTTATAATAGCCAGGACATGGAAGCAACCTAGATGCCCATCAGCAGATGAATGAATAAGGAAGCTATGGTACATATACACAATGGAATATTACTCAGCCATTAAAAAGAATGCATTTGAATCAGTTTTAATGAGATGGATGAAACTGGAGCCCATTATACAGAGTGAAGTAAGCCAGAAAGATAAAGACCAATACAGTATACTAATACATATATATGGAATTTAGAAAGATGGTGATGATAACCCTATATGCAAGACAGAGAAAGAGACACAGATGTACAGAACAGACTTTTGGACTCTATGGGAGAAGGTAAGGGTGGGATGATCTGAAAGAACAGCATCAAAACATGTATATTATCAAGTGTTAAACAGATTGCCAGTCCAGGTTGGATGCAAGAGACAAGTGCTCAGGGCTGGTGCACTGGGATGATCCAGAAGAATGGGATGGAGAGGGAGATGGGAGGGGGGTTCAGGATGGGGAACACATGTAGATCCATGGCTGATTCATGTCAATGTATGGCAAATACCACTACAATATTGTAAAGTAATTAGCCTCCAAATAATAAAAATAAATGAAAAAAAAAAGTTCAAAAAAAAAAAAGGATTTGTAGAGGTAACCCTATAAGTGATGCATTTGTCCTTCTGTTGTGTCGGGCTGACTACTGTAGGCACACTAGTTTGGGTGTTGGACCCTTTCTGATTGACTGGCTGTGATGTGTGGTAGCATCACATGTTTTCTTGAGTGAGTAGCTTATTTCCCTTTGTCCTAGAGAAACTGAGATGCCCTGTTTCTGGCTCTATATCTTGGTAGGTCTGAAGTATTAGCTCTTTTGCCAACCTGTATTTTTGTTCATTTATCATTTGGGAAGATATTTATTTATCCTATTTATGAACTTGTTTTTGTATTTTCAGTAGCCTATTTTTAAATATTTTGTCACTGATGCTGTGCATATGACACTAAGAAGGTGCATCAAAACATGAAGTTACAGCTTCCTTGTGACTAAGGAGATCACTTTTTTAATAAAAACAAAAAAAACAAACAAAAAAAACACAACAGCAAAGATCAAACTAAGTCCTTGTCTTAGGAACACCATGTAAAAACAAAATTATTTTTAATTTGTGAGAGGAAGAGTTAAGAAAAATTAAGCAAGCCATTTAGAATTAACTTTATATATATTTCTTTGGCTTTTTCCATCTCTTGGCTGTTATCTGCTAAAGTTATTTCAGTACATCTATCTCACAATTATTTTCAGTGGCATATTTCATAAGCACATAAATAAAATAGTTTGTTTTCCCTTTAGAGACAAGTAGAATGTATGAATTTGTTTGCTTTTTTTTTTCTTTAAGGTAAGTATGTTTGATTTCCCATATCTGAAAGGTATGAATCACTGGCATTAAATAACAATGAAATTTAATTCTTTAAATGGCTACTGTAGTACTGTGTTACATGCTCATAAAATATTGCTCATGCATAATTGCCATAGCTACAGAGTTTTAAAATGATGATATTACAATAGCAACAAACTGAACAGGACTAACCCTTTCTAAGGAATATTGCAAAACTGATGATAATACTGAGTGCTTTTATAGGTACAAAATATGAATCTTTCTTTCTATTACTGCTGAGTTTGGCTGTTAGCCAACAATGCTGTTAGCTTGTGGATTTTAAATTTTGGACATGAATTAAATTTGCCAGCAAGTTCATCTCTTTATTTACCTGAACTAGACATGAAATTAATGTAAAATCAGATTCTCTATATGGATAACTTGCAGCATAGATAGAAATTAAATGAATTTCAAAATTAGCAACATTTGAATTTTTAAAAATATTTTTATTATATTTTGACAATTTTTCAATTGGACAACTTTTATTAATGTGAAAACTACATTTTAAATGTGCTTTAAAGCAAAATGGAATTAGAAAAAAAAGACATATTCATTTGAAAGATCATGGCACTGTGCTAAAAAATCAAGTCTCTTGTAGTAATACAGTATTATAATTTACAAAATGCAAGTTAACAGAATCCTCAATTTAACATTTTCAAAGATGAAATTAAGGTCAAGAATTTCACATCTATGATAGCACATATAGAAGGGCATTCAATATAAACATTCCCATCCCTATGAAGTGTGCAAATTTGACAATACTCAACAGAAGGTTTTAGTATCACATTCATAAGTGATGCATGCCAAGAATCACAAATCTGGGCCCTTAGGCTCTTATTCTGAAACATTTATATTGACTTCTCTATTTCATGTCATTTGTTGATACTACTCTGTACAAAAAGAAGAGGAAAATAATTGATATAATAAACGGTTGCTCATTTAAAAAACTATTGCTGCTCTAATTCATTGCAAAGCATGCCTATATAAAACCAGTCTTAATGTTTACCAACTGCATTATTGCTCTAAAGAGAATGGATAGCATACACATTGAGCCTCAACGTGGAATTTTCTTTAAAAAAAAACTTCAGTTATACTCAGAACTAGGAGAGGTTAACTTAGATTGTTAGCAGCTCTGACCTCTGTGTTCAGTCCAAAGTCTTAGATGAATTGTGGTATTTAGCTCTGAAGAATAGCTGAATTGAAAAACTCACAGCAGATGGCAGTAAAAGTATACAACAGAGATGGAGGCACTGAAAGGCATTTTATCCCCAAATGATAGTATCTAATTGATAGTGTGATTGCTTTAATTCCCAAGAAAACATGGGAAAATATGTTTAAAATATTGCACATCAGGTAATATGGACGAAAGTGTCCAGACACATACAGCTTTCCTTACTGGTTCCTGTGTCTAATGCTATTGTCATGGCTATATAAGCAAATTTAAGAAGATTCTGCTGAAGAGCATTATGGTTTCATACAGCCCTATCAACACACCCGTACAACTTGAGATTGTCAGTGAAACCCAGCAAACCTATATGTTAAAACTGTAAAGAAAGATCAGGCACAAAAGTCATAGTGTAATATTCCTTACCAAATAAAAGCAGTGTAAACACACCAAAGTATCCCAAAGCATCCTTTTTCATTTAGATTGAAGCTGGCCAGCCTGGCCACACAAGCAACTTGTACAAGTGACACTGCCTGATTGTCATGAGGACTTCCTGTCTCTGGATGATTGCCATATTCATTGGTTTTAGGCCATTTTCCTTAGCCTTTTCTTTGATAGACAGAGTCTGCATATACTTACTAGTAAATTGCAAAGAAAACCAAGCCACTATCCTGTGAATCACTGATACTAAAGAAATGATCTGTGATGATGCCTGAGTACCACTGAAGCTGGAGCCTCATTTACACCCTTGATTAACCAGAGAAGTCATCAAAGAACTGTGCAGCCAGCTGTCATGAAATATCAGGGATACCACAAGGATTGTTAGTCATACTTCTGACCACACTACCAAAGTCATGTGCAATGGAACTCACTGTGTATTCTACAGATTTCATGCTTTCCTTGTAATTCCTCAGAAAGGGAAAATGGCCAGAATTTCCTTACTTTCTTTACTTAGTAAAAACAGTCATACAATGACCATTACAATGATACAAATTGAAATTTGCATCCAGAAATGTTGCATTTTTTTAAACCCAACATATGTCTTTAACCCATCTGAACATAATAAGAATCTTCAATGGTATACTGGAGCAGGCTTGCAGTGGCTCATGAGTGCTGTGTTTGTTGTGCTCAACTCCACATCAGTGAATTCATGTTAGTAGCTTGAAATTGGCTATGGTGAAAATATTTATTATGCCTGGGAAATTGACAGAAGTTACAAATCAAAGCAACCACCTATCTTACCATTTTTCTTCTGAGAGCATATTCTTAAAAACTTACTAGCACAATGCTGAATTTCTTGAATATTTCTTAGAGGGGTAAGTGTATATTCAGAACAAGGACAACTTGAAGTTGTAAGCCTAAGCTTCATTGTTGATATTTCATTTGGAATTTCTGTAGAAAATCTGTTTTATTCATAATCTATTAGTTTATATCTCTAGGTTGGAAAGAATGCCAAAGAATGTGCAAACTACCACACAGTTGCCCTCATCTCACATGCTAGCAAAGTAATGCTCAAAATTCTCCAAGCCAGGCTTCAACAGTACATGAATAGTGAACTTGCAGATGTTCCAGCTGGATTTAGAAAAGGGAAAGGAAATCAAATTGCCAACATCCAGTGGGTTATCAAAAAAGCAAAAGAGTCCCAGAAGAACATCTACTTATGCTTTAGAGACTATGCCAAAGCCTTTAACAGTGTGGATCACAACAAACTGTGGAAAATTCTGAAAGAGATGGGAATACCTGAGCATCTGACCTGCCTCTTGAGAAATTTGTATGCAGGTCAGAGGTCAGGAAGCAACAGCTAAAACTGGACATGGAACATCAGACTGGTTCCAAATTGGGAAAGGAGTACATCAAGGCTGTATATTGTCACCCTGCTTATTTAAGTTGTATGCAGAGTAGATCATGAGAAATGCTGGACTGGATGAAGCACAAGCTAGAATCAAGATTGTTGAGAGAAATATCCATAATGTCAGATATGCAGATGACACCACCCTTATGGAAGAAAGTGAAGAAGAACTAAAGAGCCTCTTGATGGAAGTGAAAGAAGAGACTGAAAATGTTGGTTTAAAACTCAACATTCAGAAAACTAAGATTATGGCATCCGACCCCATCAGTTCACGGCGAATAGATGGGAAAACAATGGAAACAGTGAGAGACTTTATTTATTTATTTTTGGGGGGAGGGGCTCCAAAATCACTGCAGGTGGTGACTGCAGCCATGAAATTAAAAGACACTTGCTCCTTGGAGGAAAAGTTATGACCAACTTAGACAGCATATTAAAAAGCAGAGACATTACTTTGTCAACAAAGGTTTGTCTAGTCAAAGTTATGGTTTTTCCAGTAGTCATGTATGGATATGAGGGTTGGAATGGGAAGAAAGCTGAGCTCTGAAGAATTGATGCTTTTGAATTGTGGTGTTGGAGAAGACACTTGAGAGTCCCTTGGACTGCAAGGAGATCAAACAGTTCATCCTAAAAGAAATCAGTCCTGAGTATTCATTGGAAGGACTGATGTTGAAGCTGAAACTCCAATACTTTTGCCACCTGATGTGAAGAACTGACTCATTTGAAAAGATCATGGTCCTGAGAAAGATTGAAGGTGGGAGGAGAAGGGGATGACAGAGGATGAGATGGTTGGATTGCATCACCGACTCAACAGACATAAGTTTGTGTAAATTCTGGGAGTTGGTGATGGATAGGGAAGCCTGGCAAGCTGCAGGACATAGGGTCGCAAAGAGTCAGACATGACTGCACATCTGAACTGAACTGAATTGACTAGGTTGGATCAACTTATACTGATGAAGAATTTGAGTTCCAAAAATATACCTAAAACCTGCACTATTCATTATATCAATAGCGGGTAATACTTGCTTTTACCCTCATTTCTCATATTTACTATTATTTTGTTTCTTTATTTTTAGAGGCTTGGGGGGGATTATTTGTATTCAATCCACTGAGTAGTCAATCAAAATCCAAGAGTTAAACGTACTGATTACAGATTATTTTCTTTCCAACACTTGAACTCTTATACAAACATTATTTTGAGAGACTAAGTTTTCTTGAGTTGAAAAGAATTATGGATGGAGGTTTGTGACACTGTACAGAAGGCAGTGATCAAGACAATTGCCATGAAAAGGAATGCAAAAGCAAAATGCTCATCTGTGGAGGCCTTACAAATAGCTGAGAAGAGAAAAGAAGTGAAAGGCAAAGGAGAAAAAGAAAGATATACCCATTTGAATGCAGAGTTTCAACAAATAGCAAGGAGAGAGAAAGCCTTCCTTCATGATCAATGCAAAGAAATAGAGGAAAACAATAGAATGGGGAAGACTGGAGATCTCGTCAAGAAAATTATGGATACCAAAGGAACATTTCATGCAAAGATGGGCAAAATAAAGGAAAGAAATGGCATGGACCTAATAGAAGCAGAAGATATTAAGAAGAGTTGGCAAGAATATACAGAACTATACAAAAAAGATCTTCATGACCCAGATAACCACATGGTATGATCACTAATCTAGAGCTAGACATCCTGGAATTTGAAGTCAAGTGGGCCTTAGGAAATATCACTATGAACAAAGCTAGTGGAGGTGATGGAATTCCAGTTGAGCTATTTCAAATCCTAAAAGATGATGCTGTGAAACAGCTGCACTCAAAATGCCAGTAAATTTGGAAAACTCACAGTGGACACAGGACTGGAAAATGTGAGTTTGCATTCTATTCCCCAAAAAAAGGCAATGACAAAGAATGTTCAAACTACCACACAATTGTACTCATCTCACACACTAGCAAAGTAATGCTCAAAATTCTCAAAGCCAGGCTTCAAAATTATGTGGAACTGGGAACTTTCAGATGTTCAAGCTGGATTTAGAAAAGGCAGAGGAACTAGAGATCAAATTGCCAACATCCATTGGATCATCGAAAAAGCAAGAGAGTTCCAGTAAATCATCTACTTCTGCTTTAGTGACTACGCCAAAGCCTTTGATTGTGTGAATCACAACAAACTGGAAAATTCTTCAATAGTGAGAATACCAGACTACCTTACCTGCCTCTTGAGAAATCTGTATGCAGGTCAAGAAGCAACAGTTAAAACCAGACATGGGAAAATGGACTGGTTCAAAATTGGGAAAGGAGTATGTCAAGGTCTTGTCACCCTGCTTATTGAAGTTCTAGGCAGAGTACATCATGAAAAATGCCAGGCTGGATGAAGCACAAGCTGGAATCAAGATTGCTGGGAGAAATATCAATAACCTAGCATATATTGATGACAGCACCCTTATGGCAGAAAGTGAAGAGGAACTCCTTAGAGTCCCTTGATGAAGGGGGAAGAGGAGAGTGAAAAAGCTGGTCTAAAGCTCAACATTCAAAAAACAAAGATCATGGCACCCGGTTCCATCGTTTCACGGCAAATAGATGGGAAACAATGGAAACATTGACAGACTTTATTTTCTTGGGCTCCAAAATCACTGCAGGTGGCAACTGTAGCCATGAAATTAAAAGCTGTTTGCTCTTTATAGTGCAAGTTATGACCAACCTGGACAGCATATTAAAAAGCAGAGACATTACTTTGCCAACAAAGGTTTGTCTAGTTAAAGTCATGGTTCTTCCAGTAGTCATGTATTCATGTGAGAGTCAGACTATAAAGAAAGCTGAGCACTGAAGAATTGATGCTTTCTGAAGCATCAGCTTTCTGAAGCACTGAAGAAGTCCAGTAAGCAGGGTGACAATTGAAATGTGGTGTTGGAGAAGACTCTTGAGAGTCCCTTGAACTGCAAAGAGATCCAATCAGTCAATCCTAAAGGAAATCAGTCCTGAATATTCATTGGAAGGACTGATGCTAAATCTGAAACTCCAATAGTTTGGCCACCTGATGCAAAGAACTGACTCCTTGGAAAAGACCCTGATGCTGGGAAAGATTGAAAGCAGGAGGAGAAGGGGATGACAGAGGATGAAATGGTTGGATAGCATCATCGCCATAATGTCCATGAGTTTGAACAAGCTCCAGGAGTTGGTGATAGACAGGGAAGCCTTATGCTATAGTCCATGGGGTCACAAAGAGTTGGACACAACTGTGCGACTGAACTCAAAGTTTTTCAAGTTGAAATAGCATAAGAACAAACGCAATTTGTTGAAAAATATATTATCAATTTTGAAAAAAATGGCAATTCTGATATGTGCATATGGTTATGAATGAAGCTAAAGACAAATGTCCTCAGGAAAATACCACGTGTGTCCCCATGTTTTTAGAAGTGTTAGAGTGAGTGGTGATTCTTTGCTATGTTAACAAGTTTGTAGTTTTTCTATATTTTAATTACTGCAGTTTCCATATGGTTAGTATTATTTGTAGCATGTGACTTTCCTGGCAGCATATTTTAACTGAGGTTTAAAAAAAAATATTTTAATGTTAAAATATTTTACTCTTTATGTTTAATCCAATTAATTCATGAAAAATTTCACCTTTTATTAAAAATTATGAAGTGAAAGTAGATTAATAGAGATGCAAAGGGTTTAAATTTCAGATGTGCTCTCTTAGCTAAAGTTGTAATATTCTCATCACTCTAAGTGGAAAAATGCTGTACTATGCTCCCAGTGAGCTGAGTCTCAGATCAATAACTTTTATTTCATATTTCTTTGCTGACTAGCATCCCATATGTTTCCCTTGTCTTAGCTTATTTCATTTTTCCCCTCATTCTTATTTATAAGAATTTATGAGAATTTATGGAATTCTCATTCCATTTCTCATTCTTATTTATAGGGTTTTCTTTATGATTTCTAAGATTTTATGTATGCTGCTTTCCTCTCTTATTGTCCTTATTTTGCCACATATGGCTTCCCATTTTTAAAATTTCTGACAGGAAAAGAAGAAAACTCAAATGAATTCTTATCCCAAGCAAACTTTCAATTTGGAGACAATCAGACAAGTAAAATTTTAGAAATTCAATCAATATGAAAATAAATGGAACTAATGAATGTCTGTAATCTAGGCTCAATTGTTGAAAGAATGACTATTCCTTCCTTTATGTTGAGTCTATTTCTTATTAATAGCTTCAATGAGATCACTTCTAATCTAAAGATTGAAGAGATTTACTAGGATAAGTGATCAGAATGATGAAAAATGTGCTTTTTTCACCCTTACAAGAGAGACAGCAGACTTTTGGAGTTGCTTCTGATAAGAAAACAATTATACTAAAACCATTTGGAAAATTTCCAGAAGCTGATATGTGAAATACTCCAAATAAAACCAAAGTCCACATCGTCTAACTTGGAGAGAAAAATCACTGATAGAGTTGATTTCAAAGTTTTATATTACTTGATTCAAAGAGAAAACAAAATTATTGCAAGTATAACAGGTCCAAGATAACAAAGAAATTTTATAAGTTTTAAAGCCTATACTCTCTTAATTTTATTACATAATCTTAATCCAAAAGTGATTAAGGCAGCTGTTAACATGAGGTAAAAATATTGAAAAAGAGAAGAGAAAAACTGTCTAGGAAAATAAAGCATGAAAGAAATTAGTATTTAGCCAGATTATCTTAAATGCATCTTCAAATGGATATGTTCATTTCAATAGACAAATGAATAGATGCCGTTTACATAAGAAACTGTTAGGTGGTGGGAAGATAGAGAACAATAAAATAGTTGTCCTCTGAAGGTTGTCACAGAGGGTAGGGAGCAGAAATATCGCCCTTCTCCGAGAGGTCAATTTTCAATGAAACCAGAGGGATCCGAGCCAAGGCACAAGACCAGCAGTGTAGGTTAGTGTTAATGGGGCTGACAGATTTGTGTTACATCTTCAGGGGTCATTCAAACTGAGTTAGCAAGTATGGCAGGAAGATCTCACTCACAGAACACAAGCTGGGACCTCTTTATTGCCAGACTCATGAGGCAAAATGAAAGTCAGGAATTAAAAGAATGACTAGTATTTTTTCTTATAAAAACAAACAAAAAGGTGGAATACCATTATTCTCATCTTTAGCATTTTTACTCATCTTTTTGATCTTCAATCCAGCATCTGGTGCCTTTCTGTTGCTTTGTCCTATCTCCTAACTATTGCAAGAACACTTGTCCAGTCAGTACAGACTGGAATGCATCATCTCAAAGGATAGAAATCTTCAGAGTATGCATTGTTATAAGCAATAACTTCTTATAATGAAATATAATGGAATTATTTTGCAGTAATAAAAGTCTATGTTGCATTTATTATGGACCAAGTATTATTCTAACTACTTTAAAATATTAAGCAACATCCACCCCATGGGTTAAGTAGGTATACATTTCCCACTTAGAAATGAGGAAATTTAATAACTGAAGGGTTAAGTAATTTATTCAAGTTCACATTATCCTTAAGTGACAGAGTTGGATTTTGAAGATGGAAGCAGAGGTTGGAGTGAAATCAAGAAACACCACCTAGCAGAGGCCAAAATACATTAGAGGTGAGAAACACATTTTCCTCAAGCCTCTGGAGGGAGGGTCATTCTCCTGATGCCTTGATTGATTTATTTACCTTCTTTTTTTATTTTTATTTTTAAAATTTATTTATTTTAATTGGAGGCTACTTACTTTACACTATTGTGGTGGGTTTGGCCATACATTCACATGAATCAGCTATGGATGTACATGTGTCCCCCCATCCTGAACCCCCCTCCCATGTCCCTCCCCATCCCATCCCTCAAGGTCATCTCGGTGCACCAGCCCTGAGCACCCTGTCTCATGCATCGAACCTGGACTGGTGATCTATTTCACATATGGTAATATACATGTTTCAATACTATTCTCTCAAATCATCACACCCTCACCTTTTCCCACAGAGTCCAAAAGTCTGTTCTTTACATTTGTGACTTTTTTGCTGTCCCACATATAGGGTCATCGTTACCATCTTTCTAAATTCCGTATATATGCATTAATATACTGTATTGGTGTTTTTCTTTCTGCATATACCATATTAGTGTTTACTTGACTCTGTATAATAGGCTCCAGTTTCATCCACTTCATTAGAACTGATTCAAATGCATTCTTTTTAACAGCTGAGTAATATTCCACTGTGCATATGTACCACAGCTTTCTTATCCATTTGTCTGCCGATGGACCTCTAGGTTGCTTCCATGTTCTGGCTATTGTAAACAGTGCTGCAATGAACATTGGGGTACATATGTCACCTTGATTTAGTACTTCTGGCCTCCAGAACTGTGAGAGGATACATTCCTCTTGTCTCAAGCCCTCAAGTTTTGGTCACAGCAGCCACAATAAGCAAATATAGAGCAGAAAGCTTTTTATTTTAATGAAATGATATTAAAAGTAAGAGGCAAGGATTGAAATATTATCAGTGTTCATGTTAAAATGGAATCCAGACATGAATGATATTAGAATGAGTATATGTTGCATTATCAGTGAAAACTTTATTAAGATATACAGATAATTTAAGTGATTTGATTTAGCAAATAGCTCTGTGAAGTGGCTATGAAAGAGATAGAGCAGAGAGCAATAGTGTATATCCTTCTTAACATTTTCACAGTATAGTCTAATTTGACAAGAAACATTGATATAATCTGGAGAAGGAAATGGCAACCCACTTCAGTATTCTTGCCTAGAGAATCCCGTGGACAGAGGAGCCTGGTGGGCTGCCGTCTATGGGGTTGCACAGAGCCAGACATGACTGAAGCAACTTAGCAGCAGCAGCAGCAACATTGATATAATCAACATAAATCTGTTGGAAACATAAAACTCTAGTATTGGCATCTATTATAACTCAAAAAGAGTAATAAAAACACTCCTGCTCACTATTTAACTAACAATAAAGGCTTCAAGGGGTGAATATAGTTATAGTAGTGATTAGAAAAGATGCCAGAAAATTATTTGGCAATTTTCATTCTTTTTTTCTTTTGAAATTTTGAAGTATAGAAACATCACCTTCAAATTTTTTATTACCTCTTAGGGAGAGAGATTATAGTTACTATCTATGACAAAATAGACATTGATATCAAAAGGTTTTTATAAATGGCAGACATTTTGTTCATCAAACCAAGGTAGCATTTCCAGGGTGGCTTACTTTAATGGTGAGTCATGTGCAAATCTTAGGAATAATACTACAAATTTTAAAATCATATGTTCTTTATAATAAAGAAAGATCTTGATAGTGGTGTTTTAGACAAATGGAGAAAAACCATTCTTACCTTCAAAGATTGCCTAGGATCCCAAGCATTATGTGAGTATAGAAGCACAGCTACACTGAGCTGTGAAATGTAAAGGCAAGAACAAAGTATCCACAATGAGGAAGTCTTCCCATCCTTGCTAAAGGATCCTTAAGTGTTCTTTCTACCCAAAGGCTTTTTCTGAATTGAGAGATGTTTTTCATCTTGTCTGTATAAGAGCCAGAACTTAGGGTCTCTTGAAGTAATGGTTTTCAAAGAAAAAAGCACTAGATATAATAGGAATATTAGAGAATTCCCTGGTGGTTTAGTGGTTAGAACTTGGCCCTTTCACTACTGGGGCACAGGTCCAATCCCTGGTTGGCGACTAAGACGCCACAAGCTGTGAGGCATGATAAAATAAAAAGGGGGGGTATTAAAATACACAAATGTTAAATGTTTAGTTCCAAATGAATACTTTAATAGAGAATTTTAAGGATTAATTTATTTTTCTTTCTAGCACTTAGGGAAAAATATCTATCTATTCCACCTTCTCTTTTCATGATCTTTTTGCAAAACATCCGAATACAATGCAGTTCCATGCACTTTTTACCTGTGAAATAAAAGAATTTGATAAACTTTACAAAGGTGACTTTCTCACAACCAGTTAACAGTGCTATACTTGTAAATGCCAACATGGAACATCATAAACCATATTTAGAACTAAGGAATCTTAGTAGTGGGAAGGACTTGTGATGCATAGTCCCTTCTTCCACTCAGAGGAAGACCCTTTTTAAAGGTTTTGTGAAGAATGAACCTAAAGTTACAAATATTCCATTGAAGAAGAGCTCATTATGTCACAAGGCCATTTTTAAATTGTTTGACAGCTCTGCTACCACTTGCACAAAATGCATTCCTTTTTTCTCTGAAAATTTTATTAAGCCAGGTACTGGTTGAACATTATACTGGATTATCTCAAGGCAGCTGTTCTCAGATGGAGGTTTTTGCCCCATCCCCTTATCTATCCCTGGGGAACATTTAGCAATGTCTGGAGACCACTTTGTTACCACATGGGGAGGAGGATGCTACTGAAATTTAGCAGGAAGAGATCAACAATGCTGCAAAAATTCTTACAACAAATGTGGCAACAAAGGATCCAGCCCCAAATTATCAACACTCCCTATATTGGAAAGCTCTGCTTTAAAGTAAAATCTGAGTGCTTGAGTTTTACATGTTTTTGTTGTTCTTCTGTTGCTCAGTTGTCTCAATTGCGACCCTATGGACTGGAGCAAGCCAAGGCTTCCCCGTCATTCACTATCTCCTGGAGTTTGCTCAAACTCAGGTCCATTGAATTGCTAATGCCATCCAACCAGCTTATCCTCTGTCACCCCTTTCTCCTGCCTTTAATCTTTCCCAGCATCAGGCTCTTTTTCAATGAATTGACTCTTCGCATCCAGTGTGGCCAAACTATCAGAGCTTCAGCTTCAGCATCAGTCTTTCTAGTGAATATTCAGGACTGATTTCCTTTAGGATTGACTGATTTGATGTCCTTGCTCTCTAAGGGACTTTCAAGAATCTTCTCCAATGCCACAGTTTGAAAGCATCAATTCTTCAGTGCTCAGCCTTCTCTATGGTCCAACTCTCACATCCATACATGACTACTGGAAAAACCATAGCTTTGACTATACAGACCTTTGTCTGCAAAACGATGTCTCTGTTTTTAAATATGCTATCTAGGTTTGTCATAGCTTTCCTTCCAAGGAGCAAGTGTCTTTTTATTTCATGACTGAAGTCCCTGTCCACACTGATTTTGGAGCCCAAGAGAATAAGATTTGTCACTGTTTCCATTTTTGCCCTCATCTATTTGCCTTGAAGACATGGAACTGGATGTGATGCCATCACCTTAGTTTTTTTTAATGTTGAGTTTAAACCAGCTTTTTCACTCTCCTCTTCCACCTTTGTCAAGGGACTCTAAAGAGTTCCTCTTCACTTTCTGCCATTTGGGTGGTGTCATCTGCATATCTGAGGTTACTGATATTTCTCCTGTCAATCTTGATTCGAGCTTGTGCTTCACCAGCCTGGAATTTTGCATGATGTAGTCTGCATAGAAGTTCAATAAGCAAGGTGACAAGACCTTGACATACTCCTTTCCCAATTTTGAGCAAGTCCATTTTTCCATGTCCAGTTCTAACTGTTGCTTCTTGACCTGCATACAGGTTTTTTTCAGGAGGCAGGTAAGGTCTGGTATTCCCATCTCTTGAAGAATTTTCCATACTTTGTTGTGATCTACTTAGTCAAAGTCTTTAGGATAGTCAATGAAGCAGAAGTAGATGTTTTCCTGGATTTTCCTTGCTTTTTCTATGATCCGATGGATGTTGGCAGTTTGATCTCTGGTTCCTCTGCCTTTTCTAAATCCAGCTTGTACATCTGGAAGTTCTTGGTTGCATATTGTTGAAGCCTAGTTTGGAGGATTTTGTCCATTACTGGGCTAGCCTGTGAAATGAGTGCAATTTTGTGGTAGTTTGAACATTCTTTGACATTGTCCCTCTTTAAGATTGGAATGAAAACTGCCCTTTTCTAATCCTGTAGCCACTGCTGAATTTTCAAAATTTGTTGACATATTGAGTTAAACACTTTAACAACATCATTTTTAATATTTTGAAATAGTTCAGTTGGAATTCCATCACCTTCACTAGCTTTGTTGGTAGTAATGCTTCCTAATGCCCACTTGATTTCACACTCCAGAATGTCTGGCTCTAGGTGAGTGATCACACCATCGTGCTTATTCAGGTCATTAAAAACTTCTTCGTATAGTTCTTCTGTGTATTCTTGCCACCTCTTCTGCTTCTGTTACGTCCATACCATTTCTGTCCTTTATCATGCCCATCTATGAAATAAATATTTCCTTGGTAGCTCTAATTTTCTTAAAGAGATCTCTAGTCTTTCCCTTTCTATTGTTTCCCTGTATTTCTTTGCATTGTTCACTTAAGAAGATGTGTGTGTGTGTGTGTGTATGTGTGTGTGTGTTGCTCAATTCTCTATGACTCTTTGTGATCCTGTGGATTGTAACCTGCCAGGTTCCTCTGTCCATGGAATTCTCCAGGCAAGAATCCTGGAGTGGGTTGCCATTTAATCCTCCAGAAGATCTTCCCAACTCAGGGACTGATCCCAGGTCTCTTGCATTGTAGGCAGATTCTTTTCCATCTGAGTCACCAGAGAAGCCCTGTATCTATCTATATGTATCTATGTGAGCATGCTAAATGTCAGACTCTTTGCGACTCTATGGATTGTAGTCTGCCAGGTTTCTCTGTTCATGGGTTTCTCCACGCAGGAATACTGGAGCAGGTTGCCGTGCCCTCCTCCAGGGAAACTTCCCAAGCCAGGGATTGAATCCATATCTTATGATATCTATCTATATCTAAATACTTTTCCCTTAAATGTTATTATGAATTATTGAGTATAGTCCCCCATGCTATACAGTATATCCTTGTTGGTCATCTACTTTTATATATAATAGCTTGTATATATTAATCCCAAACTCCCCCTAACTTACCCCTCCCCCACCTTTTTCCTCTTTGGTAACCATAAGTTTGTTTTCTATGTCTGTGGGTTTATTTCTGTTTTGTAAATAAGTTCATCTGTATCTTTTTTAAGATTCAATTTATTAGCAATAGCATATGATATTTATCTTTTTCTGACATACTTCTCATATGGCAATCTCTAGGTCCATCCATGTTGTTGCAAATGGCATTATTTCATTCTTTTTTTATAGCTGAATGATATTTCATTGTATGCATATATCACATCTTCTTCATCCTTTCATCTACTGATGAACATTTAAGTTGCCTCCAGGTCTTGCTATTGTAAATAGTACTGCACTAACATTGGGGTGCAAGTATATTTTCAAATTATAATTTTCTTGTGATATATGACCAAGAGTAGGATGGCAGGATCAGAGAGTAGCTGCATTTTTAGTTTTTTAAGGGAAATTTCCTGCTGTTCTACATAATGACTGCACCAATTTGCATTCTCACCAACAGTGTAGAAGGGTTCCTTTTTATCCACACCCACTTCAGCATTTATTATTATGGACATCTTGTTGATAGTCATTATGACTCATGTGAGGTGATATCTCATCGCAATTTTGTTTTGCATTTCTCTAAGAATTATCAACGTTGAATATTTTTCATGTGTCTATTGGTCATCTGTAGCTTCTTTGGAGAAATGCCTGTTTATATCTTCTGTCCATTATTTATTTATTTATTTATTTTAGTAAAAAGGACTATTTGCATATTTTGGAAATTAATCCCTTATCTGTTGCAGTATTTGCAGATATTTTTTCCCATTCTATAAGTTGTCACTTAGTTTATGGTGTCCTTTGCTGTGCAAAGCTTTTATGTTTAATTAGGTTGCATTTGATCATTTTTGTTTGTATTTATATTACTCCAGGAGATGAGAAAAAAAAAAATTGCCATGATGCTTAGCTTTTTAAGAAATGATCAAATTGTTTCCCGCAGCAATTGGACCATTTTAAATCCCCCCCTAGCAATGTACTAGGATTTCAGTGTTTTCATCAACAATTGTTATTTTTATACTAACGCTTGTCATTTTTTTATTAAAAATGTATATAGCCATTGTAGTAGGTATAAAGTGGTATCTCAGAGTGGTTTTGATTTGCATTCCTCTAGTGCCTAATGAAGTGAGCATCTCTTCATGTGTTTATTGACCATGTTTGGAGACATGTCTATTCAAGTCCTTCACCTGTTTTGAAATTGAGATGTCTTTTGATTTCTGTTCTTCCTCCTTGTACACAGAGTCAAAAGCTTCCTCAAATTAATTTTCATCCATCAATCATAAGTCTACTTCCTTGAAAGAAGACAAAATCCTTTGATCCTCAGTTCAGTTCAGTTCAGTTCAGTTGCTCAGTCATGTCCGACTCTTTGCGACCCCATGAATCGCAGCATGCCAGGCCTCCCTGTCCATCAGGAACTCCTGGAGATTACTCAAACTCATGTCCATCGAGTCAGTGATGCCATCCAGCCATCTCATCCTCTGTCCTCTCCTTCTCCTCCTGCCCCCAATCCCTCCCAGCATCAGGGTCTTTTCCAATGAGTCAACTCTTCCCATGAGGTGGCCAAAGTATTGGAGTTTCAGCTTCAGCATCACTCCTGCCAATGAACACCCAGGACTGATCTCCTTTAGGATGGACTGGTTGGATCTCCTTGCAGTCCAAGAGACTCTCAAGAGTCTTCTCCAACACCACAGTTCAAAAGCATCAATTCTTTGGTGCTCAGCTCTCTTTACAGTCCAACTCTCACATCCATACATGACTACTGGAAAAACCATAGGCTTGACTAGACAGACCTTTGTTGGCAGAGTAATGTCTCTGCTTTTTAATATGCTATCTAGGTTGGCCATCACTTTCCTTCCAAGGAGTAAGCACCTTTTAATTTCATGGCTGCAATCACTATCTGCAATGATTTTAGAACCCCAAAAAATAAAGTCTGACACTGTTTCCACTCTCTCCCCATCTATTTCCCATGAAGTGATGGGGCCAGATGCCATGATCTTAGTTTTCTGAATGTTGAGCTTTAAGCCAACTTTTTCACTCTCCTCTTTCACTTTCATCAAGAGACTTTTTAGTTCCTCTTCAATTTCTGCCATAAGGGTAGTGTCGTCTGCATATCTGAGGTTATTGATATTTCTTCTGGCAATCTTGATTCCAGCTTGTGCTTCTTCCAGCCCAACATTTCTCATGATATACTCTGCATATAAGTTAAAGAAGCAGGGTTAAATACAGCCTTGATGAACTCCTTTTCCTATATGGAACCAGTCTGTTGTTCCATGTCCAGTTCTTAATGATTTTTTTTTTTTTTTTACTTATTTTTTATTTTTATTAGTTGCTAATTAGAGGCTAATTACTTCACAACATTGCAGTGGGTTTTGTCATACATTGACATGTCCAGTTCTAACTGTTGCTTCCTGACCTGCATACAGGTTTCTCAAGAGGCAGGTCAGATGGTCTGGTATTCCCATCTCTTTCAGAATTTTCCAGTTTATTCTGATCCACACAGTCAAAGATTTGGGCATAATAGTCATTAAATGTGGTTTCTTGAACAATTCTGGCAGGACTTATTTTACCTTCTTAAGAGGGTTAAGACAAAAATTAAAAGTGCAAGGATTTTATTTTCTATATGTTCAATGTAAATTGTTCAAGGGATACTATTATTCTGAATTGGAGAAAGAGTATTTGTAAATACATTTGTAGGCAAACAATGATACCTTTAATAATGAGGTTAATTAGATGTCTAAAATAGTTCAGAAATTATTTTGCAGCTGTTTTTAAACAATTGTTTAATTACATTCAGATTGGGTTTGATTAGCAAGTCAAAAAGCTAAATTTAATCACTGGAAAAATTAAAAGAATAACTTTTTCTATAACTTTCTTCAAATTAGTTATATTGGTAATTTTTTTTGTATATGTAAATTCAATGTTTAAAAAGTAATTTGGACTCACAAAAAAGAAGGAGAAAAGCAACTTAGGCACAAATGAGACCAGAATATACATGTATTTGTGAGTTGAACCAAACTTAATATGTACAGATAATCTAAATGATTTGGGCTTAATAGGCAGCTGTTGAGTGGCTGAGAAAAAAAATTTTTAAAAACCTGCATATTTTCATGGTTCAAATTCATAATGGACATTGATTTAATCACTGTAAAAATCTAACAAGTGGAACTAAAATTGCTCTATGTTCCTAATAGATTGTCATTGGTCATGCCTGCATTTTGTAATGGCCCAAATTAAATGCTTGGTCAGTTACTGAATCCAATTAAGTGTTAAATTAAACAGCAGCAGCAGCAACAACAACGTTGACGAGAGAATGACTGGGGGCATTACAAAGTATTGATATTACTAACACCATCACTATAAATACCGCTAATTACTAATGATTACTAAATAGTACTTACTGAATGCTAAAGATCAAGTGCTTTTTGTATTAACTCTCAACAACCTCCAGAAGCAGTTATCTTACAGTAACTTACAGTATTATAAGTATTACAGTATTATACTGTGTTATCTTACAGTATCCATTTTACAGATAAAGGAATGGAAGCACATAATTTTAAGTGATTTGCCAAAGCTCACAAGGAACAGAACCAAGAATGTGGCCCCAGGTAGCCTGGCCCTGAATATGTATATTTAACTCCTATGCCAGTGGTCCCAAAAGTTGTCTCCACTCTGGCATCACTTGGTCTTACAAATCCGGGGCTAAACCCCAGACCACTTAACTCCCAGGCTCTGGGGTAGAACACAGGTTTATGCAGTTTTTGAAGTTACCCATGTGATTTCAGACAAATTTGGGGATCTTGGGTTGCCTTAAACTGCAGAGGTCAAAGAAGCCAGTTACGAAGCCAGGAAACCTACAACTGAAGCATGAAGAAGAAGGGATAATCTTAAACATACAGTGAACGACAAGCAGCACGCAGCATTCTTATACTCCTAAAGGAACAAAAATAATTTAAGCTGCAACAAGATGAAATTGGGTATTTTTACTGTTATTATCCTACTCATCGAAGCAATATGAAGTAACGAGCTTTTTAAAGAAAGAGCTATCTACTCTTTATTTGGAATAAAAGTGGTAGTATGTTTAGAAATAGGGGGCTAGGAAAACAGTTTAAAGCTTTTTTTATCAGGTCTCTGAATTTCAACATGCAGTTCCAGTTTATGGCATTCTCTAAAATTAGGTTCCAATATTTAAGATATAGAAAATATTAATTTTATTGTATTTTTTCAAACAAATGGAAATAGAACACATCTTGCATGGATTCCTACTGTACAAATCAAATAGTAAGTCAGAAAAGTGAACATCAGCTGTAAACTCAAATATATGTATGATAACCACTTTTGTCTCCCTTCTTATGGGGAATCTTATTTTGAACCCTAATTGTCCTTTGTACCATACGTTACAGAAATGGAAGAAGCTGGGACTAATGAGAGAGCTGGAAATATAGGAATGTGTGAATTGGGTCTGTCACTTATGTTTCTGGAGTTTCAGTTTATTCATCTCAAACATCGGTAGACTTTTACTCTAGAGTTTTAGGTAATGAATATTTTAAGCTGTGTACATTATCTATAGTCTCTATTTCATACTCTTCTCCTTCCTCCTCTTCCTTGCAATCCTTTAAAAATGTGAAAACTATTCTTGGATCATGGACTGTATGAGAACAGGCTGTGGCCAGATTGTCTTCTGGTTCATAGCTTGCCAGGCTCTAATGCAAGTGTTACACATGAAAAATAACACAATCTGATGCACTGATTCTTAATCAGGGGTGATTTTGTCCTTCCTCGGGAGATGCTTGTCAATGTCAGGAGACAGTTTGGGGAATATTTTTACATCTAGACTGTAGAGGCCAGAGATGCTGCTAAACATCCTACAGTGCACAAAACAGGCTCCCACAGCAAAACCTGACCTGGCCCAAGGGGTCAATAGTCCCTATTTTGAGAAGATCTTCACTAATGGCTGTTTTCTCTTAATTATAAGGACAGTAAAGAGATTGAGTATATTTCATTTCCTTTAATGCAGGATTGTGGTTCATTTCTTTTATTCAATCAGCATGATAGATCTACATAACAGCGTTGCAACAATTTAAACAACTCCCGAGTTCCTATAAAAGTACTGCCGTAAAGAAAACTCATAAAGACAAATTTGGTGAAAATTTCTAGCCATGAAGTTAAGGGTAGCTACAGCCTTGAAATTCTGTGATTCACAGAGAGAGAAGGAGGGAAGTAGATAAGACAACAATAGATAAGAATATGTGATATATTAATATCAGGCACATTCAGAACACTGAGGGAGAGAACTAGAGACAGATGAGCAATTTGAAGATGGTTCTTTCATGCTCAGAATGTTTATTTTCACCTGTCCATAAGGTAGTAATATATCATCCGAGGCCAGAGTAAAGAATCATGGAAGGGAGACACAATGGATCATTGAAATGTGAAGAAAAATTTCATACATTACTTAAAGTAATAGCAGTAAGAGGATAATCTTCAAATTGATGCCTCTAATTTTTTCTTACTCTGTATAAATTGCATTTTTATGACATCCTAAATGTTTTTTCTTTTGAAAAATGTTCACTGTGTTGCTTTTAAAGAGAAGTTCAATTTTCACCTATTTAAATTCTATTACACTGTACACTGCATAAGGAAGTGATTATTAGGAAATCTGATTACAAATTCTCAGAAATCTACTCTAAAATGTCCTCTTAAAATTGGATTCTAGGTTGACCTCTGAACTTTTGGTTTGGAAAGTTCTACCTTTGAACTTGTTGAAGACACTTAATTATATTAGCAATAAAGAGCAGGGCTGCATGTCTGAAAATATTTTAAAGTAGAATTTCCTGGTTTGTACTTGCTATTTCTGTAACAACCAAATAACCTTTTTAAAAAATCTTACATAGAAAATTATGTTGCATACACAGTAACATAAAGTGAAGTTTAGATCTATCTGGAAAGGTATGCCTATTGGTTTTCTGCTATTCCAGACTAGGAAGCAGCACCTGCAAAAGTATGTGATGATGATACACCTGTTCAGTGATGGAATTGGGTGGAGGATAAGGAGAAGCTAATGCAGACCATGTGAGCAAGAGCTCCATCTCAGATCATGGAGGGCTTTCAAAATAGTGCAAATGAAGTCAGCTTAGGCTACGCAAAGTTTAATTTTGGAAAGTGAAATATTCAGATTTCTGTTGCATTGACATGATTCCACACATTTTGTGACCTGTTCTGAAGGTATCATGGAAAATGGATTGAAGGGCTTAGAGCTTAGGTGGGAGACCATTGAGAAGTGCAGAGAGGATATAGAGTTGTAGAGGGGGCACAAACTGAAGCTGTCGTGGTCAGGGTGAAGAAGAAGGGGCAGATTATGAGAGATTTAAATAATCAAGGAATAACAAAATTTGAGGCTGGATTGGCTGTAAAAGGGCCTTGAAGGAGACTAAGTAAGTCTCAGTTAAGTTCAGTTTAGTTCAGTCGCTCAGTCATGTCCGATTCTTTGCGACCCCATGAACTGCAGCATGCCAGGCTTCCCAGTCCATCACCAACTCCTGGAGCTTGCTCTAACTCTTCCATCGAGTTAGTGATGCCATCCAACCATCTCATCCTCTGTCATCCCCTTCTTTTCCTGCCTTTAATCTTTCCCAGCATCAGGGTCTTTTCTAATAAGTCAGTTCTTCATATCAGGTGGCCAAACTATTGAGTTTCAGCTTCAACATCAGTCATTCCAATAAATATTCAGGGCTGATTTCCTTTAGGTTTGACTGGTTGGGTCTCCTTGCAGTTCAAGGGACTCTCAAGAGTCTTCTCCAACACCACAGTTCACAAGCATCAATTCTGCAGAGCTCAGCTTTCTTTATAGTCCAACTCTCACATCCATACATGACTCCTGGAAAAACCATAGCTTTGACTGGATGGACCTTTGTTGGCAAAGTAACATCTCTGCTTTTTAATATCTTGTCTAGGTTGGTCATAGCTTTTCTTCCACGGAGCAAGCTCCTTTAATTTCATGGCTGCAGTCACCATCTGCAGTGATTTTGGAGCCCAAGAAAATAAAGTCTGTTACTGTATCCATTGTTTCCCCATCTATTTGCCACAAAGTTATGGGACTGGAAGCCATGATTTTTGTTTTTTGAATGTTGAGTTTTAAGCCAGTTTTTTTACACTCCTCTTTCATTTTCATCAAGAGGCTCTTTAGTGCCTCTTCACTTTCTGCCATTAGAGTGATATTGTCTGCATATCTGAGATTATTGATATTTCTCCTGGCTATCTTGATTGCAGCTGGGGTTCATCCAGCCCAGCATTTTGTATGCACTCTGCATATAAGTTAAATAAGCTGGATGACAATATACAACCCTGACATACTCCTTTCCAAATTTGGGACCAGTCTGTTTTTCCATGTCTGGTTCTAACTGTTGCTTCTTTACCTGCATACAGATTTCTCAGGAGAAAGGTTAGGTGGTCTGGTATTCCCATCACTTGAAGAATTTTCCACAGTTTATTGTGATCTACACAATCTAAGCCTTTGGGGTAATCAATAAAGCAGAAGTAGATGTTTTTCTTGAACTCTTGCTTTTTCAATGATCCAACAGATATTGGCAATCTGATCTCTGGTTCCTCTGCCTTTTTCAAATCCAGCTTGAATATCTGGAAGTTCCCGGTTCATGAGCTGTTGAAGCCTGGCTTGGAGAATTTTGAGCATTACTTTGCTAGCATGTGAGATGAGTGCAATTGTGCAGTAGTTTGAACATTCTTTGGCATTGCCCTTCTTTAGGATTAGAATGAAAACTGACCTTGTCGAGTCCTCTGGCCACTGCTAAGTTTTCCAGATTTGCTGGCATATTGAGTGCAGCACTTTCATAGCATCATCTTTTAGAATTTGAAATAGCTCAACTGGAATTCCATCACCCCCACTAGCTTTGTTCATAGTGATGCTTCCTAAGACCCATTTGACTTTGCATTCCAGGATGTCTGGCTCAGGGTGAGTGATCACACTATTGCGGTTATCTGGGTCATGAAGATCTGTTAGTGTATAGTTCTTCTGTGTAAATACACAGAAGACTTATATTTAGGAAGCTGCTAAACACTTTACCTTCATCATCTCTTTTAGTTTTTTATGTAATAATTATCATCTACATTCTGCAGATGAAGACATTTCTGTTAATTAACTTGCCTGAAACTACACAGATGGTTTTGGCAAAGCTAGGACTTGAAACTCAGGTCATCTAATCTCAAAGATGCTTTCAATTCTTCTCAATACCTAGAATTCATAACACAAAAGGAAGAGAATATTTGTGATGTTAAGTAAGATAAAGCATTACATTTTAGAAATTTGGAGCTTGAGATGGCAAAGGAATACAGTTAAATCTCATAATAGGCAATTAATTTATTAGAATTTTAAAGTTCAGGTTTATATTGCCCTCCCCTATTATATTTTAGCTTGCTGGATTTTACATTGATGATGATGGCAAATATTTATATATATGTCAAAATCTAAGAAGACCAATGATAATGCAAGCATGCTATATAACTTATTGAGAAGTAGACTATGGGAAAACATTCTCTTAACTTTCTCATTAGTCATTTTTGACCATATTACAATTAACACTTCAGTACCCTTCACAAAATAGCAATTTGTGTTTTTATTCAACCACATTTACTAGAAAAGAAGAACTGAATTAAATGCAATCTACAAAACAAATAGTGCAAAAAATTTCATGAATATTAATTGAATGCAGACAAATGTGATGCATTCGAGATCGTATCACAAAGTGTACAATTCATTCTTTTGTGGAATTGCTATTTCCAAACAAGATAGATTGCTTTAGTCACTTTAAAAAATGTAAATGTGAAGCATTCATGGAAAAAAGATAGTCTTATGAGAAATATGATAGATTTCTTCATAAAGGAATACAGTTTTGAATAAAGTGCTCCCTTTGGCTTCATCTTAATAAAATCATATTGAATGAATATGAATCATTAGTGAATATAGAGCAGTGAACATGCATACATATTCAGATGAGATTGTAGGTTGCTCTGGATTTGCTAGAAATTCCCATCTGTCATTATTATTATTTTTTTTTAACTTTGTCCTAAAAATACTTAATAGGGTATACATAGTCACTGTGAATTGTATGCCTGCTTCAAAACACATCAGGATTTAATTTATTGAATGGTATTTCATTAGTTGAGATGAGTTGAAATGTGGCATTTCATTTTCTAAAACTGTGTGGGAACATTAATTATATAGATACTTAAATTATAATTTAGGTGCTGAGTAAAGTTTCAATTTGTCTGAATAAAACTGAATAAACATCCAAAGTGAACTAAAATTCATTTTAGATCAAATTGACTTTTTTTTGATTAGTGATGGTTTATATCACCATGCAAGATTAATTAAAGGTGATTTGTTTGTTTCCTCAATTTTATTAAATGATACAAGACTCTTATTCATGGAACCATTTTCAAAGAGTAGAACATTTTTAGTAGTTTGATTAATTTACTTTATTCTTCCTAATATTCAAATACCTGATGGACAAATGAGGAACTCCATAAATTAGTTGGTCACTTTAATCAATGCAAAATTAAATTTTTAATAGACCATTCATTCATCTGTATTGAATTCTTACTTTGAGTATTATTTATTTTATATCAATATTACTGTGATAGTTACTAAAGAAGAAAACTGAACTCGTTTGGACAGGAGTCTAGTACTCAGTAGAGAGGACAGTTTCTGTTATATCATTCCTGGATTATTGGGAGTTTGGGAAAATAGCAAACTGTTCTTTGTTACTCAAATAGCAATCACAAAATCTACTAAGATGTTTCTGGCAGGAACCACAATTAGTTGTGATATTGGTGGTGAGACAAATTAGAATACATTAAAAAGAGCAAAATCTCTTAAAGATCAATTGGAGAAAGACTAGATAGATTTAATAACTTATATGTTCTGTTAATTTAACATAAAGGCATTGGTTGGGCCATTTGTTTAGGATTCTCTTATGCAAGGAGTAATCTATACCCTGTCTTACATTTGGGAAGTATTTGTCAGCTTTTCTTTTTCTTTTTTTTTAAGTTAAAAATGTTATTTGTTACTTGCATGTTAGGATTATTGTCATTTTATAATATTACTGAATATGTAAGTTTCTTCTTCTTCTTTTTTAATAGATATAGATTGAATTTTGGAATAGTAATCAAAAAGTATTAAATTCCAGAGATTGAACCTGGGTCTCCTGCATTCCAGGTGGATTCTATACCATCTGAACCACCAGGGAAACCCATAGAGTTTTGGAATGCTAATAAAAAGTTATTAAATTTGACCTAAATTACTAAATTAAATTATTTAATTTAATTAATTTAATTTAATTAAACTAAATTAAATTTGACTAAATTATTAATTTAGTGATTTCTATGGATTGCTAAGAATATGGGTGAGATAAAATGGTATTTGATAAAGTTTTTTTTTAATCAAATAATTATGTGCATATAGTTAATAGTACTATACTATATACTTAACAAGGGTTAAGATGGCAAATTGTATATGTTTTTTAATCACAAAAAAACCATCATTAGTACAGATAACTTGTGCTGTGCTTTGTATGCTAAGTCCCTTCAGTCACGTCTGACTCTTTGTAGACCCCATGGAATGTAGCCTGCCAGGTTCTTCTGTCCATGGGATTCTCCAGGCAAGAATACTGGAGTGGGTTGCTATGCCCTCCTCACAAATAACTTACTCAACAGTTTTTGATTGACTTGATACTTCACTTATTTATAATATTAAGCAGTATATTGGAATAAGCTGTCAGATGCTTTAGTTTATCTTTTGGTACCAAACCCCAAACTCATATAATTTTATCTGAAACTGTAGCTTAAATCCAACTGTGCAATAAATACCTGAAACATAATGGAATCTCTCTCCTCTCTGCTTCCTCATTTAGGCCCTCTTTCTAGTGAAAGTGAAAGTGTTAGCTGCTAACTTGTGTCCAACTCTGTAGCTCAATAGGCTCTTCTGTCCATGGAATTTTCCAGGCAAGAATACTTGCCATTTCCTTCTCCAGGGGATCTTACTGACTCGGATCAAACCCGGGTCTCCTGCACTGCAGGCACATTCTTTACCATCTGAGTCACCAAGGAAGGCCCTCTTGCTAATACCATATCAAGAGCCTACAGTCAGGGTTAGTTGGGATTAGTTTTGGTTTGGGTCTCGTTGAAGGGGCCACTGCCTTTCAACCTGTTTCTTCATTATTTCAACACAAAGACACACAAAATAACATTGCATCTGTATATCCAGTTACTCTGAAGTGAAAATATATTAGATTCAACCAAATTAGATTGACAGTATTTGAACACTTTTAACATAAAAATGCTATCTCATGTTTAAATCTGATAGCCATCATAAGTGCTTTTTATTGGCTGTCTATTTTTAGAACTAAATCTAATACAAATTGTTATTATCATCTTATAGATGAGGATCTTGAAGTTCAGAAAAGTTAAGTTCTTGTCATTCACTACAAAATTAGGGAAATCTCTGGCTTCAAATTGTGTATTTTCTGACTAACAACAAGGAAAAGAAGTTTCCCATTCCTTCTATTGCCCATGAAGAAGGATCCCTGGTGTCTATGAGGACCATGAAGAGTGAGGTGTGAAGTCCCTTGTCCTTGCATCTCAGCCACTTCTGAGCATATCCAGTTGTGGACCCCAGATGACAAACTGTGGATGCCAGAGTTGGTGATGTGTGTGAAGGAGAGAACTTTCTGGAATGAAGTTCAGAATTTCTTCTGCTTTTGGAATTCAGTTCTTCTTAGGGGTTTAGGGCTAATCAGTTCTCAAGATGGAAAGAACAAAGAGAACTCATAGATAACTGAGGGTTAGGCCTCACCCTTTCACATGTGAAATCTTCGTTTACTGGGAAGTGAGAGAAAAGTTTGAAATAGAGGTAGAAGTATTGTAAAATAAGAGAAAGTGTTTTAAAAATGATAAAATGATAGACTGAGAATAAATTTGTGAAAAACTGACTTCACTAAACATCTTGGAGAAATGAAAGAGGAAGTTCTTTCCAGGTTAAAGAGTTTATTTATAAGTAATTCTGCCTTTAAATAGATTCCCTGGTTAAAAAAAAAAAAAAAAAAAAAAAGTTTTGGGTTTGAGTTTCTGGAATTTGTGTATATAATGGGGACTAATGGGGGATAAAAATATGTTTTGAGGTCTTAAATTTTATATAAATGGTGATATAAGGGTTCCAATATTTATTAAAATAGGTAAAGAATTTTTCTCAAAATTTATAAAATGAGTGTGTGAATGTGGCATGCAGGACAGGAGCTTGGGTGTCAAGTTAGAAATTAAGGAGCTATACATTTTACTATTTTGAGATTATCCACAATTTTAAGAATTCTGATGTACAGAATTAAATGTTAATGCTAATAGAATAGGGTCTCTTTCTAAATTCCTATTTCCATGATTTAGACTCAAATTTGTTCTTAGAAAGATAACTTCATAGCATTAGAAATAAAAGAGATGGGAAGAAAAAATCCTTCAAAGGCCATATGACCAGCATTAATGTTATCTACAAATTCTCCTTCCTTCCTTCCTTGTTGAATATGTAATTGCAATTGAAAGGCATTTTTATTTGACTGTGAGTGTGTATTTTATAACTCATTTTCTTGAAAACAGTCAACCTTGTGAAAATTAATGGACTTTAGAAAATATCCTGAGTAAACTTTGGCAAAATTAAAAAAAAAAAAATTGTGCTATTTGGCACATTATTGATCTTTTAATGCTAATTCAACTCTATTTTCTGACATTTTAAATTGGTTTCAGAAATTTCAATGTAGTGCATAAGTAAGATAAAGATATTAGTTTGCACTCTAAGGCAGAGGTCCACAGTGGAAGGTCAGAACTAAATCCCACATGCAGAAAATTGTATTGATCAGAGCCACAACCATTTACTGATATTATGTCTATGGTAGTTCTAGGGGGGTACTAGGATAGAATAGTTGCAACACAGGCTGACTGTATAGCTTGAAAAGCCTAAAATATTACTATATGGCTCTTTAGAGGAAACATTTGTCAACCCATGCCCTAGAGCTCATGAGAAACTGGAACTGAGCTTTAAAATGAGTGCTGAAGAATTGATGCTTTTGAATTGTGCTAGAGAAGCCTCTTGAGAGTCCTTCTGACTGCAAAATCAAATCAGTCAATCCTAGAGGAAAACAACCCTGAATATTGTTGGAAGAACTGATGCTGAGGCTGAAACTCTGATACTTTGGCCACCAGATGCAAAGAGCCAACTTGTTGGAAAAGCCCCTGATATTGGAAAAGATTGAGGGCAGGAGGAGAAGAGGGCAACAGAGGATGAGATGGTTGGATGACATCACCAACTTGGACTGGACTTGGTTTTGCCTCTTCAGATAATGAGTGATGAGCTTGGATGACAGAAGATTTTTTGGACCTGAACAGTCTGAAGCCAGTTCCAACTTGTGTCTGTGTGTGTATGTAATTTTTGTGTATATTACAAAACACATTTCACTTAAAAGGTGAATGCCAGTTAAAATAGCTACAGACTAATAGGAAAATAAGAATCACAGTGCGAACATTTTAAAGTTGGTTGAGAATAGGGGAAATGCATTTTGTATTGATGTGGTCTAAAATACAGGCTTTAATGTTACTCATCAAGCAGTGAGCTAAATGCCTTGTACTTCAAAAATGGTAAGTAATGGTAAGTTCTTTGCCCTTTAAAAAAGGAATGCAGAAAATGTTGCCCTTCTAATATGTCCTGTAGCTTGCCCTGGATTTGAGAGTGAACAGAGGTGGCATTAAAAATGATAAAGCAATAAATCATAAAGCTCCAGATTTCCTTTTGTGTTACAGCTCATTCATGTTCAGAAGGCAATCTTTCTCCACGTGGATGGAAACTGAAGAAACTGTGAGGTAAAACACTGAATAGGCATAAAACGTTTTGGCCTTTTCATTTTCCTTGTTTTGACTTTTCTGCTGTCCATGTGTTAATTGGAGATCTTACTAGTTCTAGCTGTAAGTTGATATCTAAAGCAGAGAGAGTGAAAGAGAGGAAAAAAAAAAAAAAAAAGCAACAAGCAAACAGGAAAAGCCCCCCAAACCCCACTGGTCTGTATCTCAACTGGAGTCCAAAGCAAACATGTGAAAGTCGCTCACTCATGTCTGTCTCTTTGTGACCTCATGGATTATACAGCCGATGGAATTCTCCAAGCCAGACTACTGGAGTGAGTAGCCTTTCCCTTCTTAAGGGGGTCTTCCCAACCCAGGGATCAAACTCAGGTCACCCGCGTTGCAAGTGTATTCTTTACCAACTGAGCTATCAGGGAAACTCTAAAGTAAACAGGATCATTTATTTTTTAATGTTAAAAGCATTTCAGGTTCTCTACATTCCCTTCACGTGTTACTTGTCTTTTCTTTTCATGCATTTGAAGCTCACCATCTCTCTTCTGCAGGGCTTCCCTGATAGCTCAATTGGCAAAAATTCACCTGCAATGTGGGAAACCTGGGTTGGGAAGATCCCCTGAAGAAGGGAAAGTCAACCCACTCTGATATTGTGGCATGGGTTGCAAAGAGTCAGACAGGACTGAGCGAATTTCACTTTGAACTCTCCTCTGCATGGTTCATTTTAGCCTCTAAAAATGTCAGTGTAAGTGAGAAAAGGTAAAAATATGTTTGAAAAGTCTCTTAGTTCCTCAAGATACAATTTAACATAATGATGAGTGGGAGTAGAAAGTTCCTATTAACTATAAAAGTAAGAATTATAAAGCAGCACACCATTTTCTTGGTTATTGACAGACTGGACTTGGGGTCACATGTAGATTTAATCCACAAGGGACCTGGTTAGTATCAGGCAATAAGAGTGCAACAGTTCCATGATTGTGAACTTTTCATGTGGACCTATATACAAATGTTCAAGCAATGACTTGCTTTTCCTTTAGCAACAAGATTTAACTATTTGATATACCACTTCAGGAAAACATTTGACTGGTGACTGGAAAATGGGAAAAATTACATCATGCTGTATTCCAAAAGCACTTAATTTCCAGGCTAAATTTGTGATAGAGTGAGACACTTCCAATTAGGTGTGCATATAAACATGTGATATGACTGGAAAAGGACTGGAAAAGGTGAATTTTGATTTCAATCCCAAAGAAGGGCAGTGGCAAACCATTTTCAAACTACTGGACAATTGCACACATTTTGCATGCTAATAAGGTTAACTTCAAAATTCGTCAAGCTAGTTTTCAACAGTATGTGAACTGAGAACTTCCAGATGTACAAGCTAGATTTAGAAAAGACAGAGGAACCAATGATAAATTTGTCAACATTCATTGAATTATAGAAAAAGCAAAGGGATTCCAGAAAAAAAATCTACTTCTGCTTCACTGACTACACTAAAGCCTTTAACTGTGTGGATCACAAAAACTGTGGAAAATTCTTACAGATGGGAACACGAGGCCACTTTACCTGTCTCCTGAGAAACCTGTATGTGATTCAACAAGCTACAGTTAGAACCTTACATGGAACTTGTTCTAACTTGATCAAAATTGGGAAAGGAGTTCTAACTTGATCAAAATTGGGAAAGGGGTAAGACAAGGATGTATATTGTCACCCTGCTTATTTAATTTATATGCAGAGTACATCGTGTGAAATGCCAGGCTGGGTGAATCACAAGCTGGAATCAAGATTGCTGGGGGAAATATCAACAACATCAGATGTGCAGATGATACCACTCTAATGGAAGAGAGTGAAGAGGAACTAAAGAGCATCTTGTTGAGGGTGAAAGAGGAGAGTGAAAAAGCTGGCTTAAAACTCAACATTAAAAACACCAAGATATTGGCACCTGATCTTATCACTTCATGGCAAGTAGAAGGGAAAAAGTGGAAGCAGTGACAGATTTTAATTTCTTGGACTTCAGAATCACTGCAGATGGTGACTGCAGCCATGAAATTAAAGACATTTGCTCCTTGGAAGGAAAGCTACAACAAACCTAGATAGCATATTAAAAAGCAAACATGTCAGTTTGCTGACAAAAGTCCTTATAGTCAAAGCTATGGTTTTTCCAGTAGTCATGCACAGATGTGAGAATTGGACTGTAAAGAAGGCTGAGCAGTGAAGAACTGATACTTTTAAATTTATGGTTCTGGAGAAGATTATTGGACTACAAGGAGATCAAACCAGTCAATCCTAAAGGAAGTCAACCCTGAATATTCATTGGAAGGACTGATGCTGAAGCTCCAATATTTTGGAAACCTGATGTGAAGAACTGACTCATTGAAAAAGACCCTGTTGCTGGGAAAAATTGAAGGCAAAAGGAGAAGAGGGTGGCAGAGGGTGAGATGGCTAGATGGCATCGGTGACTCAATGGATATGAGTTAAAGTGAACTGTAGGAGACAGTGGCGGACAGGGAAGCCTGGCGTGCTGCAGTCCACAGGGTCACAGAGAGTCGGACATGACTTGGTGACTGAACAACAACAACAACAATAGCAATGTGAACATATGATGCATCCTTCTCTGCAGTGTTTAGAAGACTGAGAAACAACTTTCCAGGAACAGCCAAGACAGCGCCCTGGGAAGGAAGTTCTTCTCATTTTGCTTACACTTGGTGTCCTGCATGCACGTCCCTCTTAACTTTTCCAGATATACCCCTTGGGACCAAATGGAAACCATAATTATCACTTAAGTTCAACTTAGTGGCTTCTCTGTATTTCTCTGTGGATTTCTCTATCAAATTCACCTTTATACATTTTTTTTCAGCAATTGAACACCTTAATATGTGTCCAGTCTTCCTGTTACTCAATTATTCTTTCTGGTCTTTCAAGCTTTCATCAGCCTACAGTCAGTCCACACCTTCCTCAGGCCACCCTTGCAGCTCTACAACCAGCATCCATCATCTTTCTTTGCCTCCATGTGACACTCCCCATGTTGTATATTTTCCTTCTAAGTTAGGTTTCATAATAATCTGGGGCCAGGTTGTCTGCACTTGGATGCTAACTGTCTGAGTGACCTTGTGCAAGTTATTTAGCATTTCTTTGCTTAACCTCCTCTTCTGTAAAATGAGAATGACAGTAGCACTTTTTCTCATGGGATTTTTATGATTACTAAATGAGACAATATAGTCAAAATATTTGGAATAGTGCTGGAGATAAACAGTAAACACTGAAAAACACTTTTAACTGTTTCAGAATTACTGAGTATAATTGGCAAATAAAATTATATACTTAAAATGCACAATGTGATGGTTTGATATGCATATTGTATTATACATATTTGATATACATATTGATATGTATATTCACAATGTAATATGCATTGTGAAGAGTTTCCCACTGTTAAGTTAATCAGCACATTCATCTCCTCTTATATAAACATTATTTCCTCTTTTTTGTAAGAACACTTTAGTTTTATTTTCTTATCAGATGTAACGCTATACTATTACTCTCTATAGTCACCATGTTGTACATGAGATTCTCAGACCTTATTTATCTTATATCAGAAAGTTTGTATCCTTTAACCAGCCTCCTTCTTATTTCCCTCACTTCCTAGTCCCTATTAATCACCATTCTACTCTCTATTTCTGTAAGTGACTTTCCTTCACAATTCCATATGTAAATGACTTGCTTTTCTCTATTTCTGTCCAGTTTGTTTCATTTAGCATAACGCCCTCCAGGTTCATCCATGTTGTTGCAAATGCAAGATTTCCTTATTCTGAAAAGCTGAATGATATTCCATTTTGTGATTTTGTGTGTGTGTGTGTGTGTGTGTGTATGTGTGCATTTTCTTGATCCATTCATTAGTAGACCAATTCTGGTTGTTTCCAAACTTTGGCTATTGTGAATAGTGCTGTAGTGAGATATTCATTTTATAAACTCTGGATATGTGCCCAGAATTTGAATTGGTGGGTCATATGTTCTATTTTCAGTTTCTTGAGGAATCTCCATACCATTTTCCATAGCTGTTTCACCATTTTGCATTCTCACCAATAGTATACAGAGCTTCTATTTTCTCCCTATCCTTGCCAACACTTATCTCTTGTCATTTTCACAATAGCTATTCTAATAATTGTGAAGTGATACATCAATGAGGTTTTGATTTACATTTCTCTGATGGTTAGTATTGTTGAGCATCTTTTATGTATCTGTTGGCCATTTGCATGTCTTCCTTAGAAAAATGTCTATGTGGCTCCTCTGTGAGTTTTAATTGGATTTTTTTTTTTCTGGTTTCTGTTACCTTTTCATTTGATGAAGTCTCATTTATTTATTTTTGTTTGTTGCCTTGCTTTTGGTGTTAAATAAAAAAATGTCCATTACAAGTGCCAAGGAAATTAGCCTTATGTTTTATTTTAAAAGTTTATGGTCCTGGGTCTTACATTCAAGTCTTTCATCCATTCTGAGGATTGTTTGTGTGTGTGTGTGTGAAATAAAATACAGATACAATTTCATTCTTTTGCATGTGGCTGTTTCATTTTTCAAACACCATTCATGGAAGAAACTATCCATTCTTCATTGTGTGTATTGGCTACTTTGTCACAAATTAGCTGAAAACATATTTATGGGTTTATTTCTGGGTGCTTTAATCTGTTCTATTCATCTATATTGCTGTTTTTATCTTTCTTAAAAATAATTAATTTATTTTAATTGGAAGCTAATTACTTTACAATATTGTGGTGGTTTTTGCTATACATCAACATGGACAAGCCATGGATGCATATGTGTCCCATCATCCTGAGCCCCCCACCAATCCAATCCCATCCCTCTGGGTTGCCCTTGAGCAGCAGGTTTGGGTGCCCTGATTCATGAATTGAACTTGCACTGGTTATCTATTTTACAGATGGTAACATACATGTTTCAATGTATTATCTCGTATCGTTCCACCCTAACCTTCTCCCACATAGCCCAAAAGTCTGTTCTTTATATATATGCCTCTTTTGCTGTCTTGCATATAGGGTTGTCATTACCATTTTTCTAAATTTCTTATATACACACTAATATACTTTATAGGTGTTTCTCATTCTGGCTTACTTCACTCTGTATAATGGGCTCCAGTTTCATCCACGTCCTTAGTACTGACTCAAGTGCATTCTTTTTATAGCTGAATAATATTCCATTGTGTATATGTACCACAACTTCCTTATCCATTCATCTGCTAATGGACATCTAGGTTGCTTTCACATCCGAGCTATTGTAAACAGTGCTGCAGTGAACATTGGGGTACATGTGTCTCTTTTAATTCTGGTTTCCTCAGTGTGTATGCCTAGCATTGGGGTTGCTGGGTCATACAGGAGTTCTATTTCCAGTTTTTTAAGGAATCTCTATACTGTTCTCCATAGTGGCTGTACTAGTTTGCATTCCCACCAACAGTGTAAGAGGATTTCCGTTTCTCAAACCCTCTCAAACATTTATGGTTTGTGGACTTTTTGATGGAAGCTGTTCTGACTGGCATGAGATGGTACCTCACCATGGTTTTGCATTTCTCTGGTAATGAGTGATGTTGAGCATCTTTTCATGTGTTTGTTAGCTATCTGTATGTTATCTTTGGAGAAATGTCTGTATAGTTTTTTGGCCCATTTTTCAATTGGGTTGTTTATTTTTCTGATATTCATCTGCATGAGTTGCTTGTATATTTTGGAGATTAATTCTTTGTCAGTTGTTTCATTTGCTATTATTTTCTCCCATTCTGAAGGCTGTCTTTTCACCTTGCTTATAGTTTACCTCATTGTGCAAAAGTTTTTAAATTTAATTAGGTCCCATTTGTTTATTTTTGTTTTTATTTCCATTACTCTGGGAGGTGGATCATAGAGGATCTTGCTGTGATTTATGTCAGAGAGAGTTCTGCCTGTGTTTTCCTCTAAGAGTTTTAGTTTCTGGTCTTACATTTAGATCTTTAATCCATTTAGATTTTAATTTTGTATGGTGTTAGTAAGTGCTTCATTCTTTTACAGGTGGTTGACCAGTTTTCCCAGCACCATTTGTGGACTTATCTTTAGGCTTTATATTTTGTTCCACTGATCTATATTTCTGTCTTTGTGTCACTACCATACTATCTTGATGACTGTAGCTCTATAGCATAGTCTGAAGTCAGACAGGTTGATTCCTCCAGTTCCATTCTTTCTCAAGATTGCTTTGGCTATTTGAGGTATTTTTTTGTTTGTATATGAATTTTGAAATTATTAGTTCTAGTTCTGTGAAAAATACTGTTGGTAGCTTGATAGGGATTGTGCTGAATCTATAGATTGCTTTGGGTAGTATACTCATTTTCAGTATATTGTTTCTTCCAGTCCATGAACACGGTATATTTCTCCATTTATTTGTGTCATCTTCGATTTCTTTCATCAACGTTTTACAGTTTTCTATATATAGGTCCTTGTTTCTTTGGGTAAATTTATTCCTAAGTATTTTATTCTTTTCATTGCAATGGTGAATGGGATTGTTTCCTTAATTTCTTTTTCTGTTTTCTCATTGTTAGTGTATAGGAATGCAGGGGATTTCTGTGTATTAATTTTATATCCAGCTACTTTACTATATTCACTGATTAGCTCTAGTAATTTTCTGGTGGTGTCTTTAAGGTTTTCTATTTACAGGATCATGCCATCTGCAGTGAAAGTTTTACTTCTTTTCCAATCTGGATTCCTTTTATTTTATTTTTCTTCTCTGATAGCTGTGGCTAAAACTTCCAAAACTATGTTGACTAGTAGTGGTAAGAGTGAGCACCCTTGTCTTGTTCCTGATTTCATAGGAAATGCTTTAAATTTTTTGCCACTGATAATAATGTTTGCTGTGTGTCTGTTGCATATGGCTTTTATTATGTTGAAGTATGTTCCTTCTATGCTCAATTTCTGGAGAGGTTTTTTTTTTTTTTTTTTTTTTTCATAAGTAGGTGTTGAATTTTATCAAAGGGGTTCTTTGCATCTATTGAGATAATCATATGGTTTTTATCTTTCAGTTTGTTAATATGGTGTATTACATTGATTGATTTGCAAATATTGAAGAATCCTTGCGTCACTGGGATTAAGCCCACCTGGTCATGATATATAATCTTTTTAATATGTTGTTAAGTTCCGTTTGCTAGAATTTTGTTGAGGAATTTTGCATTTATGTTCATCAATGATATTGGCTTGCAGTTTTCTTTTTTTGTAGCATCTTTTTTGGGTTTTGGTATTAGGGTGATGGTGGACTCATAGAATGAGTTTGAGTTTGCTTTCCTCTGCAATTTACTGGAAGAGTTTGGGTAGAATAGGTGTTAGCTTTTCTCTAAATTTTTGGTAGAGTTCACCTGTGAAGCCATCTGGTCCTGGGATTTTGTTTGTTGGAAGATTTTTGATTACAGCTTTGATTTCCATGCTTGTGATGGGTCTGTTAAGATTTTCTATTTTTTTCCTGGTTCAGATTTGAAAGATTATAGTTTTCTAAGAATTTGTCCATTTCATCCATTGTCCATTTTATTGGCATAACATTGCTCATAGTAGTCTTTTATGATCTTTTGTATTTCTGTGTTGTCTGTTTTGATTTTCCATTTACATTTCTAATTTTATTCATTTGATTCTTCTCCTTTTTTTCTTGATGAGTCTGGCTAATGAAAGTGAAAGTGAAGTCACTCAATTGTGTCCAACTCTTTGTGACCCCACGGACTGTAGCCTACCAGGCTCCTCTGTCCATGGGCTTTTCCAGGCAAGGGTACTGGAGTAGGTTGCCATTTCCTTCTCCAGGCGATCGCCCCAACCCAGGGATTGAATCAGGGTCTCCTGCATTACAGGCAGATGCTTTACCATCTGAGCTACCAGGGAAGCATGGAAGTCTAGCTTCCAGAAGTTTGTCTATTTTATTTATCTTCTCAAAGAAGCAGCTTTTAGTTTTGTTGATTTTTGCTATAGTCTCCTTTGTTTCATTTTCATTTATTTCTGCTCTGATTTTCATGATTTCTTTCCTTCTTCTAACTTTGGGGTTCTTTTCTTCTTTTTCTAGATGCCTTAGATGTAAAGTTATGTTGTTTATTTGATGCTTGTCTTGTGTCTTGAGGTATGCTTGTATTGCTATGAACCTCCCTCTTAGCACTGCTTTTACTGAATTCAATAGATTTTGGGTTGTCGTGTTTTCATTTTCAGTTGTTTATATACATATTTTGATTTCCTCTTTTATTTCTTCCATGATCTGTTGGTTATTCAGAAGTGCATTGTTTAACCCCCATGTGTTTGTATTTAAAAAAAATTTTTTTTCCTGTAGTTGACAGCTAATCTTACCGCATTGTGATTGGAAAAGATGCTTGAAATGATTTCAGCTTTTTTGAATTTACCAGGGTAGATTTATGGCCCAGGATGTGATCTGTCTTGGAGGATGTTCTGTGTGCACTTCAGAAAAAGGTGAATTCTGTTGCTTTTGGGTGAAATGCCCTATAGATATCAATTAGGTCTAACTGGTCCACTGTATCATTTAGAGCTTGATTTTCCTTGCTAATTTCCTGTTTGGTTGATCTATCTATACTTGTGAGTGGGGTATTAAGGTCCTGCACTATTATTGTGTTACTGTTAATTTCCCCTTTCATACTTGATAGCGTTTGCCTTACTTATTGAGGTTTTTCCTATGTTGGGTGCATATATATTTGTAATTGTTATATCTTCTTCTTAGATTGATCCTTTCATCATTATGTAGTGCCCTTCTTTGTCTCTTATCACAGTCTTTATTTCAAAGTCTATTTTATCTGATGGGTATTGCTACTTCTGCTTTCTATTAGTCTCCTTTTGCATGAAACGTCTTTTTCCAGCCCTTCACTTTTAGTCTGTATGTGTCCCTCGGTTTGAGGAAGGTCTCTTGTAGACAGCATATATAGCGGTATTGTTTTTGTACCCATTTGGCCAGCCTTTGTCTCTTGGTTGGAGCATGTAACCCATTTACATTTAAGGTAATTATTGATAAGCATGATCCTGTTACCATTTACTTTGCTGCTTTGAGTTTATTTTTATAAACCTTTACTGTGTTTCTTGACTAAAGAAGAACTTTTAGCATTTGTGGAAGAGCTGGTTTGGTGGTCCTGAATTCTTTTAGTTTTTGCTTGTCTGTAAAGCTCTTGATTTCTCCTTCATATCTGAACGAAATCCTTGCTGGGTAGAGTAATCTTGATTATAGGTTTTTATCTTTCATCATTTTAAGTATGTCCTGCCATTCCCTTCTGGCCTGAAGAGTTTCTATTGAAAGATCAGCTGTTATCCTTATGGGGATCCGCTTGTGTGTTATTTGTTATTTTTCCCTTGCTGCTTTCAATATTTACTCTTTGTCTTTGATCTTTGTTAGTTTGATTAATATGTTTCTTGGGGTGTTTCGCCTTGAGTTTATCCTGTTTGGGACTCCCTGGGTTTCTCAGACTTGGGTGGCTATTTTCTTGCCCATATTAGGCAAGTTTTCAATTATTATCTCAAGTATTTTCTCATGCCCTTTCTTTTTGTCTTTTTCTTCTTATACACCTATAATTTGAATGTTAGGGCATTTTACATTGTCCCAGAGGTCTCTGAGGTTGTCCTCATTTCTTTTAATTGTTTCTTTTTTTCTTCTCTGCTTCATTTATTTCAACCATTCTATCTTCCACCTTACTTATTTTCTCTTCTGCCTCAGTCATTCTACTGTTGGTCCCTCCAGAGTGCTTTTGATCTCAGCTATTGCATTATTCATATTGATTGATTCTTATTTAGTTTTTCTAAGTCCTGTTAAACATTTCTTGCATCTTCTCAATTCTTGTCTCTAGTCTATTTATTTGCAGCTCCATTTTGTTTTCAAGATTTTGGATCATCTTTACTATCATTATTCTGATTTCTTTTTCATGTAGACTCACTATATCCTCCTCCTTTGTTTGGCTTGGTGGGTTTTTATCATGCTCTTCACCTGCTGAATATTTCTCTGTCTTTTCATTTTGTTTAGATTGTTGTGTTTGGGGTGCCTTTTCTGCAAGGTGGAAGTTCGTGGTTCCTCTTAATTGTGGAGTCTATTCCCTGTGCATGGGATTGGCAAATGTCTTGTCAAGGTTTCCCAGTTGGGGGAGCTTGCATCTATGTTCTGGTGGGTGGAACTCAATTTCTTCTGTCTGGAGTGCAATGAAGAGTCCAGTAGTGAGTTTTGGGATATCTATGGGTTTAGCATGATTTTAGCATGACTTTGGGCAGCCCGTGTTTTAATGTACAGTGTTGTATTCCTATTTTGCTGGAGAATTATCATGGTATGTCTATCACTGGATCTTGTTGACTTTCGGGTGGAGCTTGGTTTCAGTGTAGGTGTGGAGAGTTTTGGGTGAGCTCTTGTCTATTAAGGTTCCCTGGATTCTGGAGTTCTCTGATGTTCTAAAGTTTTGAGTTAAGCCTCCTGTCTCTGGCTTTTGGTTCTTCTCTTACAGTAACCTCAATACTTCTCCATCCATACATCATAGAAGATAAAACCCCTAGGTTTATTGGTGAAACAATTCTACACACCCAGGAACACCCAGAGAGATTCACAGAGTTATATAGAGAAGAGAAGAGGGAGGAGAGAGACAGAGGTGACCAGGAGGAGAAAAGGGGGAGTCAAATGGGAAGATAGCAATCTACCCTGTAGTCTAATCCCTAAGTGCTCTCCACAGCCTGGAACACCCAAAGAGATTCACAGAGTTGTGTAGAGAAGAGAAGAGGGAGGAAAGAGATAGAGGTGACCTGGAGGAGAAAAAAGAGGGTCAAAAGGGGAGGGAGCAATCAAGCTGGTAATCAAATCCCTAAGTGAAAATGGATGCTGAAGATTAGATTTTTAGAGGTACAAAGTTGATAACAAATATCAAAAAGCAAAGATTAGAAACCAAGAATAGATGTTAAACTCTCAAAAAATACAATATAAAAAATGCAAAACATAATCAATCATAATAATTAAAAAATATACATGGAAATTTTTTCAAATAGTTCTTTTTTTTGGGGGGGGAGATAATAGTAGGGTATAGAAATGAAAGTTAAAGGGATAATAAAGAACTAAAGTTAAACAAAATTAAAATGTGATAATAGTAAAAATATGTCTAGGAATTTCTCTGGAGCTGTTGTGGGCAGTGTGGAGTCAGTTCACTGTTAGATAGTCCTTTGTTCCATCTTATACTTGTTCTCAAGGTCTATAGGTTCCCTTCAAATGTCTCCTGTATTAAATGCAGGGTTTTAATCTGTTGCACCTGTTACTTCCAGAGCAGTTCCCCCTTCTTTGTTTATTTTGGTTTCTTCTGATTGCAAGACTCTTCAGGGTTTGATTTCCACCTTGACACAAGGGGGCAAACGTGGCCACTTATCTAGGCTCGCTTCTTCAGGGTGTTGTGGGAGGGACACTGCTTGCAAAGACTGTTGGCATGTGTGGGGAGTGCTTGCAGGGGATGGGCCACACTGGATCTGCCACAGCACGAGACCACATGAGCTCCACGGGCCTACCCTGCTCAGTCCCCACGGTGCTCTGCCAGGGCACTGACCCCAGTGGGCTTGCATTTCATGCACTTCTGAGGTCTAAGCTCTCGGGTAAAGTGCAAAGGCACAGACCAAGATGGGCTGTGCATTTGGGGCCTTTTCCAAGTCTGAGGAGCTCAGGCTACCAGATGCTTGGCGAGCGCACTGTCCCAGGTGGGTCATGCATCTTATTCACCTGCCCAGTCTCAGAGGCTTGGTTTCCAGGATGCAATGTGAGAGCATAGTCCCAGGTATGCCGTGTGTCTCCTCTGGCGAGCTGATCTCAGGTTGTGACACTCCTGGCAGAGGTCAACCATGTAGGATTCCAGGAAGATGAGTTTAGCACCTGGGAACCTGCTCACAGTTTTGTGGAAGATGTGGTGTCTGTGGAGATTGCAGCTGCCCCTTGCCTTCTGGCTCTGGATGTTGCTCGCCTGCCTCTCTGCCTTCAGGGAGGGAGGGTCCTATATGCAGTCGGCTTGCTCTCCTTTGGTATTCACTCAATAGAGCCTTTTGTGTATGGGGATCCAGCCTTTCCCGGGAAAGGTTCTTTATTTATTTATTTATTTATTGTCTCTCTGGTGATCCCAAGATTTGGGTTGCTATCTCACAATAGCTCCCTCAGATTGTCCTCAGGGCATTCAGGCCCGGTCCTTACCCTAAGGACCAATGATGCAGCCTGTGCCTTCCTGCCCAGCCCCCACTTGCTGGTAGAGAACAGGGGCATCTGGGCCACTGCTGCAATTAGTTGCATATTCTGTGAGTTTTTTCTTTTTTCTTTCCAGTTATGTTGCCCTGGGAGATTCCAAAACTCGCCACAGGTATGCCTGTGAGAGGGTTTCCTACTGTGTAGAGACCTCTCCCTTTTGACTCCTTCCCCAGGATGGATCTCCATCCTTAAACCTTTTGTTTCAGTTTTTTTTCTTTATATTTTGTCCTACCTCCTTTCAAAGAGATTGGGCTCCTTTCTGGGTGCCTGGTGTCCTCCGCCAGAATTCAGAAGTTGTTCTGTGGGAGTTGATAAGCATTCAAATCATCTTTTGATGAATCTTTGGGGGAGAAAGTGGTCTCCCTACCCTGTACCTCTGCCATCTTGGGGCCGCCCCTCTATATTGCTGTGTGTGTGTGTTGTTGTTGTTTTTTTTTTTTTTGGCCAGCGCCATACTGCTTTGATTATTACCCGCTTTGTTACATAGTTTGAAACCGGAAAGTGTGATTCCTCTAGCTTGGCTCTTCTTTCTCAAGATTCCTTTGGCTACTTTGTGTCTTTTGTGATTGCATGCAAATTTTAGGATTTTTTTTTTTTTTCTTTCTATTTCTTTGAAAAATGTTATTGCGATTTTGGTTGCATTGAATCTGTAGATTCCATTGGCTAGTATGGCCATTTTAACAATATTGATTCTTCCAATCCATGAACATAGGATATCTTTTCATTTATTTGTGTTCTCTTCAACTTCTTTAGTCATTTTTTAATAGTTTTCAGTGAACAAATATTTTGTCTCCTAGTTTAAATTTATTCTTAGATATTTTATTCTTTAGATGCTATAGAATATCTTTTTGATATTTCATTGTTAGTGTATAGAAATGCAACTGATTTTTTGTATATTGATCTTTCATACTTCAACTTTATTGAATTCTTTGGCTATTTTTCAGAGGTTTTTGGTGGAATTTTTATAGTTTTCTCCATATAATATCATGCCATCTGCAAGTAAAGACAATTTTACATCTTCCCCTACTCCCCAATTTAGATGTATTTTATTCCTTTTTCTGGCCTAATTTCTTTGGCTAGGACTTCCAATACTATGTTGAATAAAAGTGGTTAGAGTGGGAATCTGTCTTTTTCCTGATCTTAAAGATAAAGCTTTCTTTTTCCAATGACTTTGTGTATTAAACACTCATCCCCACCTTCAGAATATTTTTTTCACTGTTATAAATATTTCAATTTTAGCAGTGGAAAATAAGAAGGAACAAAAAGAACTATCCGTCTCCCTCTCATATATGTTTTATCCATATGCTTCCTTCCTAGGTAGCACCAATCTCCCCAAGTGCTGGATGAAAGACAGGATGAGGGGAAGAGACCTGCATGTGGTCACTTGCCTTTAGGGCATTGGAGGCCCTAGAGAGTTCAGCAAATACCCCACTCATGTTCCAAAGGCAGACACTAGTGAATGAAGGGCTAGCTATTTTTCCTGTTCTTGCTCTAAGGCAACACCCTAGAAAGTTAGGGCCTAAACCAGGAGAAACATGGTCACAGAACTCCAACTGGTGACTGGCTTTCCCAGATGACATTTAGCCACCTGTAAAACTCCCTTCAAACTCCACTGCTAAGTCTGTGTCCTTGAAGACTGCATCCTAATTAGAAATAAGCTTAGGAAGGGGTGAGCAAAAGTACTTGTGCAAGGGTGCTGTCCTTGCAAGACCTTCTTCCTCATTTTGTCTGACTGCTGGACAAAGCACCACTGGTTTGGACCAGTCATGGATGAGCCACATACATCAGGCCCACAGGTTCTCTCAAGCCCTTTATGCCATTCACTCTCCGCTCTCTCTCCACTCTCTCTTGATGACCATTGAGAAACACAATATCCAAATATTTTGGATCCAGTTTATCTCAAATCTTCACTCCTATGTGATCAATAATAGTGTTCCCATGAGAGACCTTCTTATCATTATGAATATGAACTGGTGAGGAGGTGGGGAGAATGAGCTTCTTTTCCAAGAATGTGGAAAGACCAGCTCTCTCACCATTTTTACCACCATAAACCATAAATACTGTCTGAGCACTCACTCTGAAAATTTCAGCTGGGAAACATGCAGTCACAGCTCTTCATTGACACTAAACTAAAAGGCAACGTCTTGATTAGGCAGCTGTGCTCCAAGGAAATAAAACAAACAAACAAACAAACAAGCAAACAAACAAAAAACAGAAGACATGAACAAGAGGAAAAGAGAGAGAAGACACTGAAAGGGACAAGCCAAAGGGCAGGAAAGAGATACAGAAGCAGAAAACCTAGGTCAAAATATAAAACACTAGATGGTCTCAATGCCTCAGGTCAGTGCTCCTTTCCACCATTGCATGTGATTTTATCTGTGATCTTATCTTATACCCAGTTTGTTTATGTTTTTATCATGAAAAGACTTTGGAAATCAAAAGTCCTTTTTCAAACAATTTTTCTGGATCTAATGAGATGATCAGGATTGTTACATTTCATAATCTATAGATGTCTAATCATCCTTGCATCACTGGAATAAAACCCACTTGTCATAGTGTATAATCCTTTTAATGTGCAATTAAATTCAGTTTGATAATATTTTGTTGAATATTTTTGTATTTATGCTTATCAGAGATATTGACCTGTGACTTTTTAAAATGTACTTTCCTTCTCTGGTTCCCTGGTAGTACAGATGGTAAAGAATCTGCCTGCAGTGCAAGAGACACAGGTTCAATCCATGGATCAGGAAGATCCCATGGAGGAGGAAATGGCAACCCACCCCGGTATTCTTGCCTGGAAAATTCCAAGGACAGAGGAGCCTGGTAGGCTACAGTCCATGGGTTTGCAAGGACTCAGACACAGCTGAGTAACTAACATCACATTGTCTGGTTTTAGCATCAGGATGGATAATTTTGGCCCTGTAAAGTGATTTGGAATCATACCCATTTCTTCTATTTTTTGGAAAAGTTGGAGAAGAATTGTTATTAATTTTTTCTTTAAATTATTGGTAGAATTTACCAGTGAAGCCATCTGATCCTGAATTTTTCTTTGGAACTTTTTATCACTAATTCAATACTCCCACTAATAGTTGATCTGTTCAGTCTTTCTATTTTTTTATGATTAAATTGTGGTAGATTGTATGTTTCTAGGAATTTATCTGTTCTTGGTTATCTAATCTGTTCTTCATAGTAGGCTTTTATGATACTTTGTATTTCTGTGATATCAATCATAAATTCTCTTCTCTCTGATATTTTTGTTTTGACTGTTTGTTTGGGTCATCTCTTTCACTTCCCCCCAGCTAATCTTTTCTATTTCCTCCCTTCTACTAATTTTTGGACTTAGCTTGTTCTTCCTTTTCTTACATTTTGAGGTGTAATGTTAGGTTGCCCATTTGAGATTGTTTTATTGTAGCACTTATTGGTATAAGTATAATTGGTATAGTTCTCTTTTAGAGTTGCTTTTGCTGCATCTCACAAATGTGTTATGTTGTGTTTCCATTTGCATTTTTCTCAAGATATGATTTGATTTTTCTTTTGATTTCTTTTTTGATCATGTTGTTTAACCTATTGGTGCTTACAAAATTTCCAGTTTTCTTCTGTTAATTGATTTCCAGTGCATATTACAACTCTCAGAAAAGATTGATTTCCATCTTGATTAAATTTATTAAGATTTGTTTTGTAGCCAATATATTATATATCTTGGTGAATATTCCATGTATGTTTGAGAAAAATGTGTTTCTGCTGCTATTGAATAGATGTTCTGTGTATATCTGTTAGGTTCATCTGAATATAATGTTCAATTTAAGTTCATTGTTTCCACATTAAATTTTTTCCCCATAATGTTTTGTCTGTATCACCTGTTTCTGAAAGCAAGTTGTTGAAGTTGCCTACCATTGTTGTTGCTATTTCTCCCTTTATATCTATTAATAATTATTTAATTATTAAGATATTGCAATAATGAGTGTATACATATTTATAATTATTATATCCTCTTGATGAATTAACACATTTATCATTATTGAATAATGACCTTTTCTGTCTCTTGCTATATTTTTTGGCTTAAATTTAAAGTTGTCTGTTATAAACATGGTTACCCCTGCTTTCTTTTGTCTTACAGCTGCATAAAATATTTTTTTCATCCTTCATTTTCAGTCTATTTATGTTTTTAATGCTGAAGGGAGTCTATAATAGGCAGTAAATAATTGGGTCTTGTTTTATGTTACCCATTCAGTCACTCTTTCTTTTGGTTGGGAAATTCAGTCTATTTACATTTAAAGTAATTAATTGATTGGTATAGAATATGGATATTTTGATAATTGTCTTCTCATTGTTTTGTAGTTTCTTTTTTCTTTCCTTATTGTCTTAATTTTTGATTTAATGATCTTGTGTCATGGTATATTTCGATTCCTTCAAAAAGTCCATAGTGTATCTGTGAACTTTTTTTTTTTTTTCCAAATGTGTTTACCATGTGGCTTACGTAAAAGAGCTTACAGTTATAACAACCTATTTAAAAAGTAACAACTTAACTTTGGATACTCACAGAAGTTCTACAATTTTACACTTTCCCCCACATCTGAAGAAACAAGATGGCAGAGTAGAAGGAGGTGCACTCAACTTCTCCTGTAAGAACTTGAAAATTGCAACTAACCTGGGCTGATGATCTGTTTCACCCTAGATAATATACATGTTTCGATGCTGTTCTCTTGAAATATCCCACCCTCGCTGTCTCCCACAGAGTCCAAAAGTCTGTTCTGTACATCTGTGTCTCTTTTTCTGTTTTGCTTATAACAGATCATCAGCCCAGGTTGGATGCATGAGACAAGTGCTCGGGCCTGGTGCACTGGGAAGACCCAGAGGGATCAGGTGGAGAGGGAGGTGGGAGTGGGGAATGGGATGGGGAACACATAATTATATTCATCTCATAAACTGACAAAGTAATGCTCAAAATTCCCCAAGCTAGATTTCAACAGCATTTGAAGTGAGGACTTCCAGATGTTCAAGTTCGATTTAGAAAAGGGAGAGGAAGCAGAGATTAGGTTACTCACATCCATTGGATCATAGAAAAAGCAAGAGAATTCCAGGAAAAGCATCTACATCTGCTTCATTTACTATGCTAAGGCCTTTGACTTTGCAGATAACAACAAACTGGAAAATTCTTAAAGTGATGGGAATATCTGCCTTCTGAGAAATCTGTATGCAGGTCAGTTAGAATTGGACATGGGACGCTGACTGGTTTCACATTGGGAAATAAGTACATTAAGGGTGTATATTGTCACCTTGCTTGTTTAACTTGTATGCAGTGTACATCATGTGAAATGCCAGGCTGGATGAAGCACAAGCTGTAACCAAGATTACTGGGAGAAATATCAGTAACCTCAGATATGCAGATGACACCACCCTTATGGCAGAAAGTGAAGAACAACTAAAAAAATCTCTTGATGAAATGAAAGAGGAGAGTGAAAAACCTCCTTAAAGTTCAACATTCAAGAAATGAAGATCATGTCATCAGGTCCCATCACTTCATGGCAAATAGATGAGGAACAGTGGAAACAGTGGCAGACTTTACTTTTTGGGGCTCCACAATCACTGCAGAGGATGACTGCAGCCATAAAATTAAAAGATGCTTGCCTTGTGGAAGAAAAGCTATGACCAACCTATATAGTATATAGTATATTAAAAAACAGAAACATCACTTTGCTGACAAAGGTTCATATAGTCAAAGCTATGGTTTTTCCAGTAGTCATGTATAGATATGAAATCTGAGCACTGAAGAATTGGTGCTTTTGAAATGTGGTGTTGTAAAAGACTCTTGAGAGTCCCTTGTACAGGAAGAAGATGAAACCATTCAATCCTAAAAGAAATCAACCCTGAGTATACATTGAAAGGGCTGATGCTGAAGCTGAAGCTCCAATACTTTGGCCCCCCTAATGCGAAGAACCAACTCACTGGAAAAGACCCTGAAGCTGGGCAAGATTGAAGGCAGGAGAAAATGGGTATGACAGAGGGTGAGATTGTTTTATGGCCTCACTGACTTGTTGGACATGAATTTGAGCAAGCTCCAGAAGCAGTGATGGCTAGTGAAGAAGAGCATGTTTCAGTCCATGGGCTTCCAAAGATTCAGACACGACTGAGTGATTGAAATAACTAACTATCCAGCATTTTATGTTCTTGATGTCATGATTTTCATATTCTTACATTTTTTTTAATTAACAAAGTTTTGTAATTTGCAATACTTTTTCTTTAATATTTATAGTAGAGTTATAAGTGATCAATCCATCACTTTTGCAATATTAGAGTATTATATTAATAGATTTAACTACATATTTATCTTAACCAATGAGTTTATGCTGTCATATGTTTTTAAGTTGTTAGCTATCATTCTTCCATTTCAGCTGGAGGAACTTCATTTAACATTTCTTATAAAATTCATCTAAGAGTGACAAACTCCTTTAGCTAATTTTTTATTAGGAAAATTTTAAATCTTGCCTTCAATTTTGAAGGACAGTTTTACTAGGTAGAAAATTCTTGGTTGATAGTTGTATTCTTTCAGAACTTTGCATATATAATGCCACTCCCTTCTTTATGCAGAATTTCAGCTGAAAAAACTGCTTATAATTTTACAGGGCTTCCCTTGTATGTAAAAAGCTGTTTTTCTCTTACCGTTTCAAGATTCTCTTTGCCTTTCAGTTAGTCACTTCAATCACTCAGTCACGTATGACTCTTTGTGACCCCATGGACTGCAACACTCCAGGTTTCCCTGTCCATCACCAACACCCAGAGCCTATTCAAACTCAAGTCTATCGAGTTGGTGATGCCATCCAACCATCGAATCCTGTGCCATCCCCTTCTCCTTCTGCCTTCAATCTTTCCCAGCATCAGAGCCTTTTCCAATGAGTCAGTTCTTCACATCTTGTGGCCAAAGTGTTGGAGCTTAAGCTTCAGCATCAGTCCTTCAATGAATATTCAGGATTGGTTTCCTTTAGAATTCAGTGGTTTGATCTCTTTGCAGTCCAAGGGACACTCAAGAGTCTTTTCCAACACCACAGTTCAAAAGCATCAATTCTTCAGCACTCAACTTTCTTTACAGTCCAAATCTCACACCCATACATGAAAAAGCCATAGCTCTGACTTGATGGACTTTTGTCAGCAAAGTAATGTCTCTGCTTTTTGTCAGCAAAGTAATGTCTCTTACGCTATCTAGGTTGGTCATAGGTTTTCTTCCAAGGAGAAAGCGTCTTTCAATTTCATGGCTGAAGTCAACATCTGCAGTGATTTTGGAGCTCAAGAAAATCAAATCTGTCACTGTTTCCATTGTTTTTCCATCTATTTGCCATGAAGTGATGGGACCAGATGCCATGATCTTAGCTTTTTGAATGTTGAGTTTGAAGGAGGCGTTTTCACTCTCCTCTTTCACTTTCATCAAGTGGCTCTTCGGTTCCTCTTCACTATCTGCCATAGAGTGGTGTAATCTGTATATCTGAGGTTATTGATATTTCTCCCAGCAATCTTGATTCCAGTTTTGCTTCATCCAGCCTGGTATTTCACATGATGTCCTCTGCATGTAGGTTAAGTAAGCAAGGTGACAGTATACACCCTTGATGTACTTCTGTCCCAATTTGGAACCAGTTTGTTGTTCAATTTCGGTTCTAACTTTTGTTTCTTGAACTTCATACAGATATCTCAGGAGTTAGGTAAAGTGGTCTGTTATTCCCATCTCTTTAAGAATTTTTCACAGTTTGTCGTGATCCACACAGTCAAAGGCTTTGGCATAGTCAATAAAGCAGGGGTAGATGTTTTTCTGTAACTCTGTTGCTTTTTCTATGATCCAACAGATGTTGGAAATATGATCTCTGGTTCCTCTGCCTTTTCTAAATCCAGCTTGAACATTAGGAAGTTCACGGTTCATGCAGTGTTGAAGCCTGGCTTGGAGAATTTTGAGCTTTACTTTACTAGTGTGTGAGATGAGTGCAATTGTGCGGTAGTTTGAACATTCTTTGGGATTTCCCATCTTTGGGACAGGAATGAAAACTGACCTTCTCCAGTACTGTGGCCATTTGCTGCATTTTCCAAATCTGCTGTCATATTGAGTGCAGCACTTTCACAGCATCATCTTTTAGGATTTGAAATAGTTCAACTGGGATTCCATCACCTCCACTAGTTTTGTTCACAGTGATAATTCCTAAGGCCCACCTGACTTTGCATTCCAAGATGTCGGGGTCTAGGCGAGTGATCATGCCATCATGGTTATCTGGGTCAAGAAGATCTTTTTTGTACAGTTCTTCTGTGTATTCTTGCTTCTTCTTATTAATATCTTCTGCTTCTGTTAGGTCTTTACCATTTCTGTCTTTATTGTCTTTGCATGAAATGTTCCCTTGGTATCTCTAATTTTCTTGAAGATATTTGTGGTGTTTCTCATTCTATTGTTTCTTTATTTACTCTATTTCTTGCCTTTAATCTTTGACAATTTAATTACAGTGTGCTTCCATGTGGGTCTTATAGATTCTTTTTTTCTTTTGCCACTTTTTGTGCTTCCTTTATCTGAATGTATATTTCTTTCCCCAGGTTAGGAAATTTTCAGCTATTATTATTATTATTATTATTATTTTTTGGTGGGGTGCATTTTTTCCAAGCAAAAGTGCTCACATGCCCAATAAGAACTCCTATTTTTAGTAGTCTTATGAGGCTTATTTCTCTTGCCCCATTGGCTTTCAGATCTAGGTATCTTGGGAGTCCATCTTTGGTGGGAGTCTTAGAAGTTGACACGTTAGGTGTGTGATAAAAAATGCTTTGCTTCTTAGTGAGAAGCTGAAAGTTAGCTGTTTGTTTTTTTTCCAATTTTATGATACCATGAGGTTTATGAAAAGGGAGCTTCTCAGCTTCTCTTACTTGTTTTGATCTGTTTTCTCATTTGCCCAATGTGTAGGAGTTGCTTATCCAATGTCTGGATTTCCCTCAGAAGGAATTGCTCTACATGTTGCTACATATTCAGTGCATTCATGGAAGGAGAAAAAAATCCAAAGTTTCCATCTTGGTCTCTTGAGTTACATGAAGTGTTTTTAAAAGTTGGCTTGAGAAAGGCTTATGACCCAAGTGCTGAATAAAAATCTTGAAAAATAATGATAAAATAGAATTTCCACCTAATAATTTAGCTACTTAAAAAGATTGAAAACATTTAGTGTTGGAGAAATTGATATTGCCAGTAAAAGTGTAATTGGTGGGGGCTTAATGGATAATACAAAATGCACCACCACAGGACTCAGTATTCCATGTGAAGGTGCTTGGAAATGATCTTAAATATAGGAAAGATATTCATTGAGTGCCTTCCTGAGGGGTGTGGGAATATCTATATACTTGTAGGCTATACACATGTCATCAGTAACCAGGACTACTGCTTTCTGTTCACTTTGTCAGCCATCTTTCACCATTACCTCTGCCCCATCCCACCTGCACCATGTTGGATCTGATATGGAGTTCAAATTTGGGGTTCTCCTGGGTGCCTAGAGTCTCTGTCATAAATATATACCCATTAACATTGAACTCCTCATCCTCTCTGAATGGTCCTACAGTTTCACTTCTTTTTCTTCCTCAAGTTATAGATAAGTCTCTGAAGATGTAGGGAAGCAGAAGACCTTGGCAATAATTTCATCATTCTATTTCAAACTTTATTATTATGTCCATGTAAGATTCAAGGGATTAGAATTAGTAAATAGATTTCCTGAGAACTATGGACAAAGATTCATAATATTGTACAAGAGGCAGTGAACAAAACCGTTCCAAAGAAAAAGAAATGCAAGAAAGCAATGTATTTGTCTAAGGAGGCTTTACAAATACCTGATAAAAGAAGAGAAGTGAAAAGCAAGGGAGAAAGGGAAAAGAATACCCAACAGAATGCAAAGTTCCAGGAAATAGTAAGGAGAGATAAGAAGGCCTTCTTTAATGCACAATGCAAATAAATAGAGGAAAGCAACAGAAGGGGAAAGACTAAGATCTCTTCAAGAAAATTGGAAGTATCAAAGGACAATTTCATCCAAACATGGATACAATAAATGATTGAAATGGTAAAAATCTAATAGAAACAGAAGAGATCAAGAAGAGATGACAATAATACACAAAAGAACTGTACAAAAAAGACCTTAATGATCCAGATAACCACGATAGTGTGGTCACTCATCCAGAGCCAGACATTCTGGGCTGTGAAGTCAAATGGGTCTTAGGAGGCACTGCTGCCAATAAAGCTAGTGGAGGTAATGAAATTCCAACAGAGCTATTTAAAATCCTAAAAGATGATGCTATTAAAGTGCTTCACTCAGTGAATCAGCAAATTTGGAAAACCCAGCCATGGCCACAGGATTGGAAAAGGTGAATCTTCATCCCAATTCCCAAGAAGGGGAGTACTAAAGACTATTCAAACTACCAGACAATTCCACTAATCTCTCATGCTAGTAAGGTTATGCTCAAAATCCTTCAAGTTAGTTCTCAGGATAACATAAACTGAGAACTTCCAGATGTATAAGTTGGGTTTAGAAAAGGAAGAGGAATCAGAGATCACATTGGTAACATTCGTTGGATCATAGAAAAAGCAAGGAAATCCCCCCCCCCCCCAAAAAAAAATCTACCTTTGTTTCATTGACTATGCTAAAGCCTTTTAGTGGATCATAACAAACTGTGGGAAACTCTTAAAGAGAAGGGAGTAACAGATCATCTTACCTGTCTCCTGAGAAACCTGTGGGTCCAGAAGCAACAGTTAAAAACTTAATGGAACAACTGACTGGTTCAAAATTGAGAAAGGAGCATGTTAAGGCTGTATATCATCACTCTGTTTATGTAATTTATATGCAGAACACCTCATGCGAAATGCCAGGCTGGATGAGTTACAAATTGGAATCAAGATTGCTTGCAGAAATATCAACAACCTCACATATGCAGATGATACCACTTTAATGGCAGAAAGTGAAGGGGAATTGATGAGGGTGAAAAACCCTCTTGAGGAGAGTGAAAAACCTGGTAGCTCAGCTGGTAAGGAATATGCCTGCAATGCAGGAGACCCCAGTTTGATTCCTGGGTCAGGAAGATTCCCTGGATAAGAGATAAATTACACACTCCAGTATTCTTGGGCTTCTCTGCCCAGTCACTGCAGATGGTGATTGAAGCTATAAAATTAAGACACTTGTTCTTTGGAAGAAAAATTATGACTAATCTAGACAGCATATTGAGTTATCAGGGAAGCCCAGCATGGACAGCATATTAAAAAGCAGAGATAATACATTGCTGACAAAAGTTTGTATAATCTAGGCAATGGTTTTTCCAGTGTCACATACAGATGTGAGAGTTGTACCATAAAGAAGGCAGAGTGCCAAAGAATTAATGTTTTCAAACTGTGGTGCTGGAGAAGTCTCTTGAGAGTACCTTGGACAGCAAGGAGATCAAACCAGTCAATCCTAAAGGAAATCAACCCTGAATATTTATTGGAAGGACTGATGGTGAAGCTGAAGCTCCAATATTTTGGCCACCTGATGTGAAGAGCCAACTTTTTGAAAAATAACCTAATTCAATGGACGTGAACTTGGGCAACCTCTGAGAAATTGTGAGGGACCAGGAGGTCTGGTGTGCTGCAATTCATGGGTTCGCAGAGTTGGACATGACTTGTTGACTAAACAACAATGACAATGGCCGTGTGGAAGCCATGGGCTTTTTCTTCCTTCCAGGTCTTGAATTCTTCCTACTTTAGGCATACAGTAAATATCTAAGATTTATTCTGATAGGCCTGACTCTTCAGTGTTAATAGAATCTGAAGAGGTTTAGAAATTTGCAACCTCTCTCCTCCAAGACTACTTTCCTTAAAAAAAAAAAAGAAAGAAAAAAGTTAGTTGTAGATCAGAGCTATTTAACAACCTCTTTGCTCAAGACAGCAAATGCCCTCTTTTTCACTGGGCAAGGCACCTCAGCATTGAATGTGGATGAATGAAAAGCATTTAAAGTGTAAATAAAAAGTATTGCTTTAATACCCCACCAGTAATATTCCCCTTATATTGTAAAGGGGGAAATTACAAGGAAAATTTATTGTTCACTATTATTTTGTCTTCTAGGTATACACAAAAATCTTCTTATTAGGAACTGGCCCTGCAGCCCCTGGGCCTGAGAAGCGAGTTCATTAGTTAAGCTACTGAGGGACAGGTTCATTTAGTTTTATTTATATAATCTTCTTCCACAAAAGTATGTCATACTCCTAAATTTTCTCAAAACAAACATACAAACAACAAAAACCTCCAAGTGCTTTCAGGGATCTTTTCAGCCAACATATTGCTTGCTTTTTTGCAATACTGGTTGAAAAGCACATCTTTCCTATTTTCCATCTATGCTGTCATTATGGCTCCTTGTTGTTGAGTCATGAATTATGTTTGACTCTTGTGACCCGTGGACTGTAGTTCACTAGACTCCTCTGTCCATGGGCTTTCCCAGGCAAGAATACTGGAGTGGGCTGCCAATTCCTTCTTCAGGGGATCTTCCTGACCTAGGAATTGAACTCAGGCCTCCTGCTTTGGCAGGTGGATTCTTTATAACTGAAACACCAGGGAAGCCTCATTATTGCTTCTACTATGCTTCAAAATGTTCCCATTGATCAGTAGAGAACTTTGGTGATTTGGCCAACAGTGATTTTGATTATTTGCTTTTGTTCACATTTAGATTTACTAAAGTTTTTCTATTATTGGCTTTCTGCCTGCCAGTATTACTTCAAGATGATTCAGATCAAAGATTTTCTGGTCAGAAATGTGATGAAAGCTATGATCATCTGGGTAGAGATTTGGGGGACTCTTCAAGTGGAATATAAGTTTGCTTATAAGGTAAAGGGCTTGTGTTAGGTGAGGGGTGTACCCTGGTATTGCTCAACTCTGCTTGAATTTCAGCTGAATAATTCTTTGCAGCTACATTTGTTACTTAATGTAGCTGTGCAAATGTATCGGTCTTTTGGTCTTCAACATTCACTATACATCTCTTAGAGTACTTAACATTCTTTTTGTTCCATTTAGGGGGAAAAAAAAGAGAGAGCTAACTTTTCCTTTTTTATTGTTGATATAGATTATTTTAAATTATTTCTTACTTGAAAAATGTGATAGAACCCCATGGACTGAACATGTGGTTTACTCTACCAAGTTGTTTTGTTGATTTAGCTCCCAAATGAGCAAGAAGGTAAAAGGCAGAAGTGAACACTTTAGACCAAATAGAAGAGTTATAATCAGGATGACCAATATAGCTCACTAAAATGTGAAATAAAGTGGCTGGGATTAAATTTAGATTCCATAAAAACATACACAGAAGAACTGCACAGAAAAGATCTTCATGACCTAGATAATCACAAAGGTATGATTACTCCCACTCACCTAGAGCCGGATAGCCTGGAATGTGAAGTCAGGTGGACCTTAGGAAGAATCACTATGAGCAAAGCTAGTGGAAGTGATGGAATTCTAGTTGAGCTATTTTAAATTCTAAAAGATAATGCTGTGAGTGTTGCACTCAATATACCAGCAAATCTGGAAAACTCATCAGTGGCCACAGGACTAGAAAAAGTCAGTTTTCATTTCCATCTCAAATAAAGGCAATGGCAAAGAATGCTCAAACTACCACACAATTGCACTCATCTTACACACTAGCAAAGTAATGCTCAAAATTCTCCAAGCTGGGCTTCAATAACACATGAACCATGAACTTCCAGATGTTCAAGGTGGATTTAGTAAAGGCAGAGGATCAAGATTTCAAATTGCCAAAATCTGCTGGATCATCAAAAATGCAAGAGAGTTCCAGGAAAATATCTTCTTCTGCTTTATTGACTACACCAAAGCCTTTGACAGTGTGAATCACAAAAAACTGCGAAAAATTCTTAAAGAGATCAGAAAAAACAGACCACCTAACCTGCCTCCTGAGAAATCGGTATGCAGGTCAAGAAGCAAAAGTTAGAACTGGACATGAAACAACAGATTGGTTCCAAATCAGGAAAGGAGTATGTCAAGGCTGTATATTGTCACCCTGCTTATTTAACTTATATACAAAGTACATCATGTGAAATTCCAGGCTAGATTAAGCACAAGCTGGAATCAAGATTGCTGGGAGAAATATCAATAACTTCAGATATGCAGATGACACCACACTTATGGCAGAAAGTGAAGAAGAATTAAAGAACCTCTTGATAAAAGTGAATGAAGAGAGTGAAAGAGTTGGCTTAAAACTCAACATTCAGAAAACTAAGATCATGGCATCTGGTCCCATCACTTCATGGCAAGTAGATGGGGAAACAATGGAAACAGTGAGAAACTTTATTTTCTTGTGCTTAAAAATCACTGCAGATGGTGAATGCAGACATGATATTAAAAGATGCTTGTTCCTTGGAAGAAAAGCTATGAACAACCTAGACAGCATATTAAAAAGCAGAAATATTACTATACAGACAAAGGTCCATATAGTCAAGGCTATGGTTTTTCCAGTAGTCGTGTATGGATGTGAGAGTTGGACTATAAAGAAAGCTGAGCACCAAAGAATTGATGCTTTTGAACTGTGGTGTTGGAGAAGACTCTTGAGAGTCCCTTGGACTGCAAGAAGATCCAACCAGTCCATCCTAAAGAAAATCAGTCCTGAATGTTCATTGGAAGGACTGATCCAAAGCTGAAACTCCAATATTTTGGCGTCCTGATGTGAAGAACCAACTCATTGGAAAAGGCCCTGATGCTGGGAAAGATTAAAGGAGGGAGTAGAAGGGGATGACAGAGGATGAGATGGTTGGATGGCATCACCGACTCAATGGACGTGAGTTTTAGTAAGCTCTAGGAGTTGGTGACTGACAGGGAGGCCTGGCCTGCTGCGGTTCATGGGGTCGCAAAGAGTCAGATGCGACTGAACGCCTGAACTGATCTGAACTGAATCCAGTGGAAGAGACTTCCTGCCCTTCCTCCTCCCTCTGTGTGTTTACAGGGGGTGCACAGGGGCAACAATCACTTTCAGCCCATCAACTGATGGTAATCTTGTGAGGATCCTTTGTCCACAGATATTTGAAAGATTTAAAAATGGACTAAAAAATGTGGAGTCAAGTTTTAGTAATCAAACCTCCATCTAATAATGAAAACTGCCAAATCTTTACTTTTTATCAATGCAGAACTTGCTTTAGGAAAACTTTTAAAAGGTGAAGATAAATATTTTAGGATTATTTTCAGATTTCTTTTCCTGTTTACCCTGAGAGTAACTAAGTTTTTGTTTGGGTTAAACAAGTTACAATTACTTATTAAATATATATTTACTATTATGCTTACTTGTAATATATCTTTAAGATTTTAAATATAATAGAGGACTTTTCTCCCTGAGGTTGGATACAGACCTTGACTTCCATATCTGTTCAGAGGTAACAGTGAAAATATGAAGGGTTAGACTTCAGAGTTGAAGTACAAAAGCAATCTAAGGGAAGGAGGATTTTTAAAATGTGGTTTAATATCCCATTACTTTTAAAAATAGCTATCATATCACCTATGTATCTTTACCTATCTATCTATCTACCTATCTATCATCTGTCATTTTCCCTCAGTTATCTACACCCATTCATCCACTTGGATTCTCATGGAGAGAGAAAGTAGTACTCTACATGACCATCCAGCAGAGAGGACACACATTAATTAGTGCTTTCTCTTCTTTACATATAAATTTAATTCTGAAGTATTAACTTGAGTTGAAGGGGGCTCAAATATTATTCTCTTCTTGCAAACAGAAAAAATAGCAGAATTTATTTCCTTTTTTTTTTACTGAAGGAGAGAAGCCCCCTTTTAGGAGAGTCATATATTTTAAAAGCTGCATAAACTTTTTTAAAAACAAGGAAGGACTGAATTGTAAGCCCTGCCTTTTCTCCTTGTAAAATTAATCTATAAAATCAAGACAGCATGTCACACACTGACATTTGCATTTGATTATGGTATATATTTTTTAATCATATTTTTTCTTTGCCTAAAAAATTGTTTCTATATTTACAACCTCCTAGAAATGAGGTACAATTTGTCAGCAGATCATGATTTCAGTGACTCCTCACATTTTCTATTCATTTTAGAAACTTCAGGGTGGAGGCTAGGTTTAGCTTGCCAGTCCTTGGAAATTTTCTTTATTCTCATAGTAGACCATGGATATTCAGGAAGATACAAGGCAGGTACCTCTGACACATCAACTCTGGCACTGAGGGCATTGCGCACAATGACTTTTGTTCCTTCTCCTTATTACATATTTGAAATTAACCAAACACTAAACTCAGCACCTCTTTTCTCAGGTAAAGGACTTTCTACAATTCATACTTTAATTTAGAAAATTATAGTTGATTTACAATATTAAGTTAGTTTCTGGTGTACAACAAAGTGATTCATATATATATATATACATATATATATATGTATATATATATGTGAAAGTGAAGTAACTCAGTCATATCCAACTCTTTGTGACACCATGGACTGTATAGCCTACCAGGCTCCTCCGTTCATGGAATTTTCCAGGCAAGAGTACTGGAGTGGGTTGCCATTTCCTTCTCCAAGGGATCCTCCTAACCCAGGGATTGAACCTGGGTCCCCTGCCTTTCAGGCAGACAGACACTTTACCATCTGAGCCACCTTTTCAGTCTTTTAAATTATAGGTTACTGTGAGGTATTGAATATAGTTCCCTGTACCATTCAATAGGACCTTATTATTTGGCGATTAATATTTTATATAAAGTAGTATGTATCTATTAATCCAAAACTACTAGTTTATCCCTCTCCCTCTTTTTCCTTTGGTAACTATATGGTTGCTTTCTATGTCTGTGAGTGTGTTTCTGTTTTACAAATGAGTTCATTTGTATCTTTTTCCCTAGATTCCATACATAAAAGGTTTCATATGATATTTGTCTTTGTCTGACTTTGACCTACTATGACAATCTGTTGCTTCAATGGCGTTATTTCATTCTTTTTATGGATGAGCAATATTCCATTGTGCGTGTATGTGTGTGTGTGTGTGTGTGTATAATCTCATATCTTCTTTATCCATTCATGTGCCATTGGACATATAGGTTGCTTTCATGTCTTGGTTGTTGTAAGTGCTATGGACATTAGGGTGCGTGCATCCTTTCTAATTATAGTTTTGTTCAGGTATGTGTCCAGAAGTGGGTTGCTGGCATATCTCTAATTCTAAAGTTTGTCATTAAGCAAATAAAGACGATAACATTGTGATAATGATATTATGAGGAGGAGGAAATGGCAACCCACTCCAGTATTCTTGCCTGAAGAATCCTGTGGACAGAGGAGCCTGGAGGGCTGCTGTTCATAGGGTCGCACAGAGTCAGACACGGCTGAAGCAATTTAGCATGCATGCATGCGTTGGAGAAGGAAATGGCAACCCACTCCAGTATTCTTGCCTAAAGAATCCCAGGGACAGAGGAGCCTGGAGGGCTGCCGTCTATGGGGTCACAGAGAGTCGGACGCGACTGAAGCGACTTAGTAGCAGCAGCAATGATATTATAACATATTATTGGGGAAGTGATATTAACAGAGATCAGAGGTTGTTAGTAAGGATGGTCTTTAGGCAAGGAGAGAGGAGCAAATGGGAATGACACTATAAAAAAAAAAACAACACAAAAACTGATTATATCAATATGTAGTAGACATATGAGGTACAAATGAGGTAGAATCTCTACAAAAATGAGAACTAGGAAGATGAAGCTCATATTTTCAAGTGAAATCTTTTTTAAAAAAGATGGCCTTGAATCTTCTGATCCGTAGTCAGATGCGTTATCCATTGCAATGTAAAGTAATTAGCCTCCAGCTAATAAATAAATAAATAAATAAATGCCCTTGAAGAGCATTCAGGGTCCAGGCAGAAAAATGCCTGACAGAACAAAAATTGCTTCTTGTCAATTTTGAGCTAAATTTTGAAATACGAGCTTCCAAGTTAATCACAGAAAGCTCAAAGAGTCATTATAAGGATTAGATTGCCTAATATTTGTGAAATATTTAGTACAGTGTTTGTCACATAGCAAGCATTATATGAGCTCCTTTTTACTGTGTTTATTACAGCTGGTCCTTGCCCAATCCTATGGGGTAGATATTACCATTACTCCATTTTCATGTGCATCTCTGGGAGTCAAGTCATATCCTAGGAGAAACTCTATGTCCTCATTGAATTGTCTTGGTGGAACTCTCACTAAGGTGACCACCCTACTTTGGCCAAGGAGTAAGCAGAAACACAAGTTGCTATTCTCAGATGCATTCTTTATTTTGATGTTTATTTATTTATGTATTTATTTATTTAATTTTTGGATGCACCATGTGGAATGTGGGATCTTAGTTCCCTGACCAGAGATGCAACCTGTATCCCATGTAGTAGAAGCACAGATTCCTTACCACTGGACTGACAAGGAAGTCCCTCAGTTTTGAAATTTAAATCTCAAACTGTTGAAATTCATTGACATTGCATCCTGAAGAGGCTAACCTGGATCCTGGAAGATGCCCTAGTGTAAATGTTCTCTGAGCCTGGTTCTTCAGAGTTCATTTCAATTCTTGGTTTACCCTGTACCTTTTCATTACATTCTGTTTTTTTCCATTGTGACTTTGGCCCTCCAGTTCTCTATGCTTGGGTGAAAGGCTGGAATGCACTTGCCAAGGTCCCCTACACTCCACTTGAGTTGGCCCAGGAAATGGGGAATTGCTGGAATCCTTTGTCTTGGGAGAGGGAGGACATGGAAGGCCCAGTACAGACCTGCCACTTGATTTCTCTAATATAATAAAATCATGCTGATGGAGGTGGTCTCAAACTTTTTTCATCCAATTATTTGTGTCATTAATGATTACCTATAGGGTCTGTAGCATTTGTTTAAGTGCTTATGTTCATCCTGATAAGTTTATTTGTAAATGTCTATAAGATTGTCTGATTGTTTTGTTCATAAATATGTTTTTATTTTCTCTTACTGAGCCTGTATATTATTGACCCTTTAAGAGAAAAGACCACATGTTTTTCTACCCATTGTTACATGCCATATTCTAGCTTTGCCATGTGTATCCAAAGCCATCTGACATCAGGCCAAGTTGTCTTTTTCTCCTGAAGCCTTGATCCAACACATGTTCACTCCTGCTGTTATCCCCTTGGAATGCTCTCCCTCTCCTGCTTTGTCTTTTAAAATCCTATACCTTCAAGTCTTAAGTGGTCTTCCTTCATTATATATCGATCCATGCTGATTTCTCTTTGAAATCCAAAACTCTCTCCAATCATGCCTCACAGTATAGTAATTGTTTCACATGTGAGTATTTAAATTCATACATGAGTGGTAAGATTCAGGTAAACAGTGATCAACTACTTTTCCCCCAATATTTTATTGTCAAAAATTTAAACACAAAATAGAGGTATTTCTGGAATTCTCTTGCTCCTTCTATAATCCAGTGGATGTTAGCAATTTGATCTCTGGTTCCTCTGCCTCTTCTAAAACCAGATTGAACATCTGCAAGTTCACGGTTCATGTATTGCTGACGCCTGGCTTGGAGAATTTTGAGCATTACTTTACTAGCGTGTGAGATGAGTGCAACTGTGTGGTAGTTCGAGTATTCTTTGGCATTTCCTTTCTTTGGGACTGGAATGAAAACTGACCTTTTCCAGTCCTGTGGCCAATGCTGAGTTTTCCAAATTTGGTGGCGTATTGAGTACAGCACTTTCACAGCATCATCTTTCAGGACAAGAGAGTTACAGAAAAACATCTATTTCTGATTTATTGACTATGCTAAAGCCTTTGACTATGTGGATCACAATAAACTGTGGAAAATTCTTAAAGAGATGGAAAAACTAGACCATCTGACCTGCGTCTTGAGAAACCTGTATGCAGGTCAGGAAGCAACAGTTAGAACTGGACATGGAACAACAGACTGGTTCCAAATAGGAAAAAGAGTACGTCAAGGCTGTATATTGTCACCCTGCTTGTTTAACTTCTATGCAGAGTACATCATGAGAAACGCTGGGCTGGAAGAAGCACAAGCTGGAATCAAGATTGCCAGGGGAAATATCAATAACCTCAGATATGAAGACGACATCACCCTTATGGCAGAAAATGAAGAGGAACTAAAAAGCCTCTTGATGAAAGTGAAAGAGGAGAGTGAAAAAGTTGGTTAAAGCTCAACATTCAGAAGACTAAGATCATGGCATCTGGTCCCATGACTTCATGGCAAATAGATGGGGAAACAGTGGAAATAGTGTCAGACTTTATTTTGGGGGGGCTCCAAAATCACTGCAGATGGTGACTGCAGCCCCGAAATTAAAAGGTACTTACTCCTTGGAAGGAAAGTTATGACCAACCTGGATAGCATATTAAAGCAGAGATGTTACTTTGCCAACAAAGGTCCATCTAGTCAAGGCTATGATTTTTCCAGTGGTCATGTACGAATGTGAGAGTTGGACAGTGAAGAAAGCTGAGTGCAGAAGAATTGATGCTTTTGAACTGTTGTGTTGGAGAAGACTCTTGAGAGTCCCTTGGACTGCAAGGAGATCCAACCAGTCCATCCTAAAGGAGATCAGTCCTGGGTATTCATTGGAAGGACTGATGTGGAAGCTGAAACTCCAATACTTTGGCCACCTGATGCGAAGAGCTGACTCATTTGAAAAGACTCTGATGCTGGGAGGGATTGGGGGCAGAAGGAGAAAGGGATGACAGAGGGTGAGATGGCTGGATGGCATCACCAACTCGATGAACATGGGTTTGTGTAGACTCCGGGAGTTGGTGATGGACAGGGAGGCCTGGCGAATTGCGATTTATGGGGTCGCAAAGAGATGGACACGACTGAGTGACTGAACTGAACTGAACTGAGAGGTATTTCACAGTGTGAACAGTCATGCACATACCTTGACCCTACAGTTAAAATTTTGCTATATTCACTTTATCATGTACATATCCCCTCAGTCTGTCCTTCCATCATCCATTGTTTCACCTTATTTTTTGTGATACATTGAGAAATAAGTTGCAGAAATCAGTGTGCTTCATCTCCAACACTTTAGCATGCCTCTCACTGAGTCATTAATTTTTCACATTGTTTTGTTACTAAGTTTTCAGTACTTCACAGTTCTTTGTTGAGTATTGACCATGAATTAGAACATCAATATGTTCACATCGGGTTGAATTTAGACAGCACTTTGAAATTCATTTGAATCTAAAAGTGTGGGAGCCCAGATAAATAATTTTTGGAGTCTCAGAGGAACATGGAGGTGGGTGTGTCTTGCGGAGCTGGAAAGAGACATATTTATGCATAGTTTGAACCAGCCCAACTTGTGACTTATGGAATATATTTTAGGTGTTGCTCAGGCAAAGTTTTGGGAGACAGATGGCAAAGAGACCAAATAGGCCACCATCTGACTGACTGGAGTACTGACGTGGTGCTACTTACATTGAGTGCTTAATAAAGAAGAGAAGGACAATCCAGTTTCTCTAAAGATACATTGAAATGAGATAATAAAATAGGCATAAAGGCAGAAAATGGGTGCTTGTGCTGCAGCTTATACAGCTTTACTGCAATTAGTTGGGTTGACTCTCAATTCTTCCACAGAACAGCACACACTTCAAAGAGACACTTTGGGTCCAGGCAGAAGAATCTGTGAGGAAGTTACTCTGAACTAGTGTAGGCAATGACTTTCTGATTTGGAGGAGATGCAGGTTCGATTCCTGGGTTGGGAAGATCCCCTGGAGGAGGGCATGGCAACCCACTCCAGTATTCTTGCCTGGAGAATCCTCCTTGGACAGAGGAGCCTGGTGGGGTACAGTCCATGAGTCACAAAGAGTCAGGCATGACTGAAGTGACTGAGCGTAGTACAGCAAAATGTTATTGCCATAACCATTATTCACCCTGACTTATTTAGCTGTATATACTTATATCTGTATCCCTTCATCTTTCATCTATGTATCTCTGGTCATCATCTTTTTGGAGAGTCCTCTCTTGGTCCTTATGTTGACAAGAATGGCAACTTTCTGGATGACATTCCATCACCGCATTCTATTTTACCCGGAAGCCCAACACAATTACTAACTGTATCCTTTTTAACCTATTTCTTGTCTTTCTACCTTAGTAGGCTAAAAATTTATGACTGTAGAATCACATTTTCCCATTCCCCTGTGCAATGGTAGGCTATCAGAGAGCTTGATCCATAAAGACTCCTTATGAAAATGTACTGAATTGTGGATACTAAAAAAATATGAATAGGGAAAATATTCGTTCCAGCATGTTCCAAATGTCCTTGCTGTGTTTGAGCCCTACCTATGCTGGCCTTCTTCCTTCTCCACTTTCAGATAATTTTTGTTGAGGTATTGTTGACTTATAAAATTACAAATTTCATGCACATAACACTGTTTCTACTTCTTTATAAACTACAGCATGCTCACCACTGAAAATATAGCTTCCATTTGTCACCATATACTTGATTCATTTAGCCATTTTGTCCTCACCTGTGACCTCCCTTGTTCTGGCAGTCACTACTGTATTATCTTGTTCTACATGTCTCTTTTTGCTTAGTTTGTTTTATTCATTTATTTTGTTTATTTCTGTTTTCACATAAGAGTGTAATCTAACTGTAGTTGCCTTCCTTTGTCTGACTTATTTCTTTTACCGAAATACCCTCAAGATTCATTAATGTTATTGCAAATGGCAAGGTTTCATCTTTCTAATGGCTGGGTACTATTCCATTGTATGCAGTTACCACATCCTCTTTATCCTTTCATCTGTTAATGGACATTTATGTTGTTTCAATACCTTGGCTATTGTGTATAATGCTGCAATGAACAGAGTGGTGCATATATCTTTTCTAGCTAGTGGGGAGTTTTTTTTTTTTTTTTTTCCAGATAAATACCCAGGAGTGTAATTACTGCATCATATAGTGGTTCTGTTCTTCATTTTTCTGAAAGCTGTTTTGTTCTTCGTTTTTTAAAAGCTGCATACTACTTTCCATAGTGGCTGCACCAATTTACATTCCCACCACAGTATATGAGAGTTCCATTTTCTCCACATTCTGATCAGAACTTGTAATTTATTATTATTTTTTTTAATGATAGACATTCTGACAAGCATAAGATGATATATAAGGTGATATCACATAAGGTGATATTTCATTATGGTTTGACTTGCATTTTTCTATTAACTAATGATGTTGAGTATTTTTTCATGTACTTGTTGGTCATCTGAATGTCTTTTTTTGCAAAAATGTTTATTCAGCTCCTCTGCCAGTTTGAAATTACAGTTGTTTGATTTTTGTTGTTGTTGGAGTCTATGAGTTCTTTATATAGTTTGGATATATAATCATATATGATTTGCAAGTATCTTCTTCCATTTGGGAGGCTATCTTTCTGGTTTGTTGAAGATTTCCTTTGGTGAACAGAAGCTTTTTAGTTTGATGTAGTCTTTCTGGACATGTCTCCTCAAGCAAAGGGAAAAAAAAAATTAAAGATAAATAAATGGGAATGCATTTCTTTTATTTTTGTTCAATTGCTCAGTCATGTCTGACTCTTTGCAACTCTATGGACTGCAGTGTGCCAGGTTCCCCTGTCTTTCACCATCTCTCAGAGTTTGATCAAACTCATGTTCACTCAGTTGGTCATGCCTTCCAATCATCTCATCCTTTGTCATCCCCTTCTCCTCCTGCCTTCAATATTTCTCACCATCAGGGTCTCTTCTAATGAGTTAGCTCTTTGTATCATGTGGCCAAAGTATTGGAGCTTCAGTTTCAGCATCAGTCCTTCCAATGAATAGTCAGGGTTGATTTCCTTTAGTATTGACTGGTTTAAGCTCTTTGCTGTCCAAGTGACTCTCAAGAGTCTTCTCCAATGCCACAGTTTGAGCATCAATTCTTAAGCACTCAGCCTTCTTTATGGTCCAACTCTTATATCCATAAGTGACTACTGGAAAAACGATAGCTTTGACTATACAGACCTTTGTCTGCAAAGTAGTCTCTGATTTTTAATATGCTGCCTAAGTTTGTCATAGCTTTTCCTCCAAGGAGCAAAAAAGTGTCTTTTAATTTTGTGGCTGCAGTCACCATCCACAGTGATTTTGAAGCCCAAGGAAATAAGGTCTGTCACTATTTCCATTTTTTCCCTATGTTTGCAATGACGATATGGGACTACATGCCATGATCTTAGTTTTATGAATGTTGAGATTTAAGTCAGCTTTTTCAGTCTCCTTTTTCACCTTCATTGAGAGGCTCTTTAGTTGCTTTTCATTTTCTGCCATAAGGGTGGTGTCATCTGCTTATCTGAAGTTATTGATATTTCTCATGGTAATCTTGATTCCTGCTTTAGTTTCATCCAATCTGGCATTCTGCATGATGTACTCTATGTAGAAGTTAAATAAGCAGGGTGACAATACACAGCCTTGACATATACTCCTTTCCTGGTTTTGAACCAGTCCTTTGTTCCACATCTGGTTCTAACTGTTGGTTCTTAACCTGAATACGGGTTTTTCAGGAGACAGGTAAGATGGTCTGGTGTTCCCATCTCTTAAAGAATTTCCAAGTTTTTTGCGATCCATATAGTTAAAATTTTTAGCATAGTCAATGAAGCAGAAGTAGATATTTTTCTAGAATTCCCTTTCTTTTTTGTGATTCAACAGATGTTGGCAATTTGATCTCTGGTTCCTCTGCCTTTTCTGAATCATAATACTTACCTAATATTTACCCTCAATGGGCCTGCACTCAGACTTCACTCTCTGAACTGTGCCACAAGTTAGAAAATCATCTACCCCATCTCTGAAAACTCCCATTCCTTTAGCATGCTGTTCTCAGCTAGAGGTTATGAGATAATTAGATCTAATGGAGGAAATTGATCACAAGCTGTGAGTGATTGAGAGGCTTGCTTAATGTATTAAATCTCCTAAGGATGTTTACATATTACAAAGAGTGGTAACTCTGGCAGTGTGATTAAGCAACTGAAATAATTTCAGGCAGTTTGTGTGAAAAAGACCCATGGATTTGGCTAAATAAAAACACAATCTGAATGACCTGAAAATTGAGAAAAGTTAGTTACTTCTTCTTTGAGTGCAATATAGCCTCAACTGATGTTGTGCGTGTTTACAGTACACAGGGAATACTAATTTTCACTGACTCTGATAGTTTATATGGTAGTTGACATACTGAAGAATGCAGAGAATTATTAGGATGAGAGGCTCTCTCAGATTATGTCAGTTGAAGAATCACTTAGGAGTTGGAAATACTTAGTTTGCAGAAGAAAATACTTAAGGAAGATCAGTAAAATTATTTCATCTATTTGAAAATAACTATTGACCACCTACTATATTCTAGCACTAAATTAGGAGCTGGGGGAAAATGATGATGAAAATCAAAGTAGTCCTATTCATAGAGAACTTAGATTCCATAGTTAAAGAAATGAAGATGATCAGGTAGAAAAGGAAATAAAGATTATTAGCCAGAAAACAAATATGTGTTTTCCCTTTTCTTTGTCTTAAAAGAGAAGATAAAGGACCAATTCACACAAAATTGCATAAAAATACATTTACTTAATCTAAATAAATCTCTAACATTTACAGAGTAGGAAAACCTGGAATGAGATGCTTTCTGGGATGGCAAGTTCCCATTATTGATAATATTTGCTTAATACTAGCAAGGTTCAAGGTGGCTGTAGATGAGAGTCCATATGCACTGGGGACAAAAACAGACTTGTCCATAAATTCTATGAATCTTTGTTAGTCAAGATCACAAATTTTCACTTATGATGACCATAGAAATGAACATGATTGTTTCTTCAGGTCATGTTTATAGAAAAGGAGTCATTTGATTTGGACTTCTTGATACTTTTCACAAGGGAAAGGATGATGGGTCCGGGGGGCCTGGCATGAAGAATAAACAGCTGACACCTCTCTTGATGGGAAGTGTAATCTAGGTCACATAAGGCAAAGATTAAGGAAGGAGCATGTCACCTACAAAAGTAGACAGCAATGGGTGCAGCAGAAAGGGTGTCAAGTGTGACTCTTTTTATAACTTTCTGACTTTTCCCTGAGTCTCATGGCTCCAAGCAAGACCCTTTTCCTCTCTGGCATGAAATTTCTTCAGCAGAAAAATGAGGGATTATATTATTATCTCTAATGCAACTTTTTATGAAAGAGATGGGAATACCAGACCACCTGACCTGCCACTTGAGAAACCTGTACACAGGTCAGGAAGCAACAGTTATGACTGGACATGGAACAACAGACTGGTTCCAAATAGGAAAAAGAGTACGTCAAGGCTGTATATTGTCACCCTGCTTATTTAACTTCTATGCAGAGTACATCATGAGAAATGCTGGGCTGGAAGAAGCACAAGCTGGAATCAAAATTGCCAGGGGAAATATCAATAACTTCAGATATGCAGATGACACCACCCTTATGGCAGAAAGTGAAGATGAACTAAAAAAGCCTCTTGATGAAGGTGAAAGAGGAGAGTGAAAAAGTTGGCTTAAAGCTCAACATTCAGAAAACTAAGATCATGGTATCTGGTCCCATCACTTCATGGAAAATAGATGGGGAAACAGTGGAAACAGTGTCAGACTTTATTTTGGGGGGGCTCCAAAATCACTGCAGATAGTGATAGCAGCCATGACATTAAAAGACATTTACTCCTTGGAAGGAAGTTATGACCAACCTAGATAGCATGTTAAAAAGCAGAGACATTACTTTGCCAACAAAGGTCCATCTGGTCAAGGCTATGGTTTTTCCAGTATTTATGTATGGATGTGAGAGTTGGACTGTGAGGAAAGCTGAGTGCTGAAAAATTGATGTTTTTGAACTGTGGTGTTGGAGAAGACTCTTGAGAGTCCCTTGAACTGCAAGGAGATCCAACCAGTCCATCCTAAAGATCAGTCCTGGGTGTTCATTGGAAGGACTGATGCTGAAGCTGAAACTCCTGTACTTTGGCCACCTCATGGGAAGAGTTGACTCATTGGAAAAGACCCTGATGCTGGGAGGGATTGGGGGCAGGAGAAGAAGGGGACGACAGAGGATGAGATGGCTGGATGGCATCACCGACTCGATGGGCATGAGTTTGAGTAAACTCCGGTAGTTGGTGATGGACAGGGACGCCTGGTGTGCTGCAGTTCATGGGGTCGCAAAGAGTTGGACATGACTGAGCGACTGAACTGAACTGAACTGAACTGAATGTAACTTTTTAGTCTCATGTTTAAATACTTCAGAAGGCATTAAAGGCATATTTTGTAAGGATGCTTAACTAAATTTTTTGGACCATTAAGATAGCATTTTGGAAATAAAATGTGTCATCTCAGTGGATCGATTAGAATCATCACATATAAAAAAATACTGCTCTTTTGATTCTCAAACCCAGCAATAAATTCAGCAAAGAAAAGCCTTTGAATAAGCACTTAGAAATATTTTCAAATAGCTCGCATGTGGTATTTTAAATCAGTTATTCTCTCAAATAATAAATGTTATTGCAGCTTGTGTTCCTCTGTTTTATTCTGTGAATTGGATACCTGAAATTCATTTCAATAAAATTGGTGATTTCAGAGGCAATGCATATCTAAAAGAATATACTATTCTTTCTTGAGAAAAATTTGAAAAAGATATATTAGTTTGCACCAGTCTTTTAATAAGAAATACTAATTTTAGCATACTATTCTCCTTTCATTAGACAGTAGGATATTGTGCTGAACATTCCTGCTTTTTTAGACTTCTAAAAAAAGATATGCCTGCAATAGAATATAATTGGTCTATGTAATTTTCAAAGATGAAAATTATCCATTCTAAAAGCTTTTCGTATAGTACCCAATAATTGTAGCCTAATGGATTTGTAACAAAATGGGATGGCTTTTTCACAATAACAAATACATTAAATTTTATTTTATAGTAAGTACAGCAGCATATGCCAATTCATGAGTATCTTCAAAATATCTTTAAGTTTACCACATCTACATATTTTGTAGGCTGAAAAAATAATTCTATCTACTCCTCTTATTAATTGCAGAATTGACTGATTTACTAATTCCACTTTTTGTTTCAATATGTCATCATAATTAAAACATAATTTTCACTCAACTTCCCTTTGTGAAATACCCTAAGAAGGAAAATAGTAATCGAATAAGTCAAAGTTGAAAATAGAAATTCAAAGAAGTTTTAGATTTTGTATACTTTTTATTTTTAAAATAGTCTAGTTTTCAAAACTGTTATGCTTACTAATTTGCTAAAGCATATTTTAAAGTTAAAAAGATAGAGAATTTTGAATATGTCTTGTTTCATGAAATGTGCAAAGTACAAAACATTTTACCTATATTTGTTATCTATAATATAGTACATGGTATGCTGAGTTGTGATTAGCAGTAGTCTCTGGATTCAGACCTCCTGAACTTGGAAACCTCTCTCTATGGTTTCCCACTGCCCCGATGCTCTGGTGCCTTACTGTCCTCTTCTTTAAAATGGGTATAATAGAACCTCAGTGGATGGTTTACAATAAATAATTACATCTAGGTAAAGAGCTTAAAAGTATGTTTACAAAGTACTAGGAGCTTAGTTAGTGATAGCTTTTTCATTATTAATATTATGATTTAAACATTTCTCAAGAAGAAATTAGAATCAACTGCTTCTCTATCTAATCTTCAAGGCCACTTATGCTTTTTGCAGCACAACTTCTGGAGTTCTCTTTAGGCTTAAGTCAATTTTCTAATTTCTCACATGAACATTTTGATCAACTGTGAATTTGCCTATGCCAAACCCAATGCATAAATATTTTCTTTAAGAAGCTATATTTCCCCAACATTCACCTACTTACCTGATCTCCTTTAGTAAGATTTCCATTATGCAGTCTAATTGATTTTCTCTCACTTGTCATATACTCAACCTTTACAAGCTTGCTTATACTGGGTTGATTCATTCCATTGGTCATTTTGGGGGGCATGTACCTTATTAAATACTTACTATATTCCTATAATTTTTTTATAGTATTTTAAGTGTGACAAAGGAAAGAAATTTTTGGTTTTGGAGATGAACCTTTAATCTAAAAGACCAACAGAGAGTATCACAAGACATGAGCATGCCAGGAATTGACAGTAAGGAAGAGAAGTATGAGTTGGGACCAGTCTAGACTACCTTCCAGGAGCATATGGTACAATTCAGGAGAAAATAGTAAGGAGAGAATTTCAGGGGAGAAACTAGCTGTGTAGGGAAAGGTTAGGATTGTGTTTGGGATAGTTAAGAGCTGTGGACAGTCCATGTTGCATCACGTAGGAAAGAAGCTGAAAATGGCCTTGATTATAAGCCTCATGATTTGTCCTTGAAATGATACAGGATAAAGGAGGAACTCATAGATGCTTTGACTTGAGATGATCTTGTTTTAGGAGTATTTCAGGAAGGAAAATCTGAACACCACTAACCTGTGTAGCATGATGGTTAAGCATAGGTAATCTAGAGTAAAACTGTCTATGTATTGCTTCAGCTACTCATTGCATGACCTTAGATAAATTACTTCATCTCTTTAAGCCCCAGTTTCTTCATCTTTTAAGTGTATATCATAGAAGTAACTATCTCTGCAAGATATTGTCAAGACTAAATGAGATTGTGTGTAAAAGGATATATTATAGTGCAAAATATGTACTATTATTATACAGCTATTAATGGGCATGAGTAAATAACTAGATTGAGATTATTGTTATGCAAGTGAAGTTTCTAGCATGCCCTTGTAGATAAAATTTTGTTTGTTGGGTCCACCCAAAACTTAGCAGACATGTCCACTTCACAGTCACCTGGACAACTTTCTCTACTGTCATGGAAATAAATCTGCCTTTCATGGTACAGATTTTGTGTGTGTGTGTGTGCTTGGTCTACTATTCTACTCATCTGCTTTTTTTACTGTATACCACAGCCTGCCTCTGATAGCTCCAGGCTTATCATTTTCCCACCCATGAAACTCTAAAAGGAGGCAAGCTTAAAAAAACAAGGAACTTCTCAAACACATTTCCACCAGAGGGTAGTGGATTAATTATCTTACTGTCTAATTTGCAGTGCAAAGACAACAGCTTTCAGAATAAGCCACTGCATCTCCTATATCACACAAAGTATATATTAGCTTTCTCCAAATAGCATTGAACCATGTATATTATCATATGTGAAATAGATTGGCAGTCCAGGTTCAATGGATGAGACAGGGTGCTCAGGGCTGGTGCACTGGGATGACCCTGAGGGGTGGGATGTGGAGGGAGGTGGGAGGGAGCACATGTACACCCGTGGCAGATTCATGTCAATGTATGGCAAAAACCACTGCAATACTGTAAAGTAATTAGCCTCCAATTAAAATAAATAAATTTAAAAAAAGACAAAAAATAAAGTAAATTAAAAAAAAAAACCTTCTTTAGCAGATTTTTAAAGATACACTGAAATATATATTATGTAAATCTGTTGAAAGACTTTCCAATCTTTTCAAGAAACAGACAAACTGAAAATGAATATATGTTGAAAGAGAATTGAAAAGATATAGAGATTTTTACTTTCACTAAACATATTGTTATCTCCTCAAATATATTCCTTGAATGATACCTATAATGAACATTTAATAAATGTAAACTGATAAATATATTGCATATACATTATATAATATATTATTGTATATTGTATATATTGTATATACATTATATTTATCAGTTTACATTTATATTTATCAGTTTACATTTATTAAATGTTCATTATAGGTATCATTCAAGGAATATATTTGAGGAGATAACAATATGTTTAGTGAAAGTAAAAATCTCCATATCATATATACATCATATATATATCATATATATGATGTATATATATATATATATGTATATGTGTATATATATATATATATATATATATATATATATAGTTAGACCTGCCTGCTGATTGAAAAAATATGTTGTTAATAATCTACAGGAAAATTCCATAAGAAGAAACATATGAATGACCTTGATCCTCCTGTCCACATAAAAACAGAATCAGCCATAAAATTCAACTAATAGAGCTTAGGAAAACTTTGGAGGAAATCCAGAACATAGTGCACCTAAGTTGCTTCAGTTGTGTCTGACTGTTTGTGACCTTATGGACTGCAGCTCACCAGGCTCCTCTGGCCTTGGAATTCTGCAGGCAAGGATACTGGAGTGCGTTGCCATGCCCTTCTCCAGGGGATCTTCATGATCCAGGGATTGAACCCTGTGCCTCTTATGTCTCCTGCATCGGCAGGTGCTTTCTTTGCCACTAGAGACACTTGGTAAGAGGTGCCTAAATATAATTAAATATAGTGTCTAAAATATTAATATAATGCCTAAATATAGTGCCATTAAACAATTAAATGATTCAGGGACAAAAACATGAGGAAGTAAGGTTATTTAATTGGAAGGCAAAATATCCATAGAAAACTTCATTAAAGCTTTTATGAAGAGTTTTAATGAGATGACATAAAATAAAAAGTAGTGAGGATTTTTTTCTAGTCCAAGGGCAGCAATAGAAGAAATAGACTTTTACGGATGATAAATCATTATAATAATACTACACATTTGAGGGACTCCTGATGCTTCAAAGAACTTTCATATGTATGATACTCACAGAAGCCTGCATAGCAGAAAATGGGTGATATTATCTTTATGTTTCAAAGAAAAGAACAGAGGGTAAAATCCTTCTTTGGAGTTATATGGACAAATGCTTTGCCAACCTAACTTCCCATTCACAGGATTTTAGGTGTCTTGTGCCTTCATTTGTTTAAACTTTTATATTATATTTTGAATTTTTAAATTTATCTTGAAATATAGTTGATTTACAATGCCATGTTAGTTTCAGGTATACAGCAAAATGATTTAGTTATACACACACATATACATATATATTATTTTACATATTCTTTTCTATTATGGTTTATTATAGACTATCAAATATAGTTACTGGTGTTTTACAGTAGAACTTTGTTGTCTATCCATTCTATATACAATAGTTTATATGTGCTAGTCCCAAACTCTCAGTTTGTCCCTCTCCCATCCCCTAACCCCTGCAACCACAAGTCTATTTTCTATGTCTATAGTTCTATTTCTGGTTTGTAAATAAGTTTATCTGTGTCATAGTCTAGATTCCATATGTAAGTGATATTGTATAATATTATCTTTCTCTTTCTGATATCACTTAGTATGATAAGCTCTAAGTAAAAGAAGCTATATGATAAACATCTACCGATGTTGCTACAAATGGCATTATTTTATTTCCTTTTATGTTGTGGCTTCATTTTGAATCATGGTGAAGATGTAAAGACCTATGATTTTACTCTATATCAAGATATAGCCTACTGGGCAGTGCTCTATGTTTTAATGATACATCAATGAATGGCATCATTCGTGGTTCTCTATGTCCACACTAATGCACATATATGCCATTGGCATTTTGGGATTTTGATGTGATTAGTATTCAGCTTTTCTTCCTAACAATCACTGTTTCTTCAGATCACTCCTGACAAGAGACAGTGGAATCATGTCATTAACATGGAAAACTCAGCCTGCTAGTTACTGTGGTGGGTGTTATAGAGGATGTGGCAATATATGTCTTACCATTGTTGTTCAGTCACTAAGTCACGTCTGTTTGTGACCCCTGACGTTCACTATCTCCTGGAGTTTGCTCAAACTCATGTGCACTGAGTTGGTGATCCAACCATCTCATCTCTGTTGCCCCCTTCTTCTCCTGCCTTCAATATTTCCTAGCATCAGGGTCTTTTCCAATGAGTCAGCTCTCTGCATCAGGTGGCCAAAGTATTGGAGCCTCAGCTTCAACATTACTCCTTCCAATGACTATTCAGGATTGACCTCCTTTAGGATTGACTGGTTGGATCTCCTTACAGTCCAAGGGACTCTCTAGAGTCTTCTCCAGTACCACAGGTCAAAAGCATCAGTTCTGTGGTGCTCAGCCTTCTTTATGGTCCAACTCTCACATCCATACATGACTATTGGAAAAATCATAGCTTTGACTATATAAACTTTGTCACAAAATGATGTATCTGACTTTTAATATGTTGTCTAGGTGTGTCATAGTTTTTCTTCCAAGGAGCAGGTGTCTTTTAATTTCATGGCTGCAGTCACCATATGCAGTGATTTTGGAGCCCCCCGAAATAAAATCTGCCACTGTTTCCATTGTCTCCCCATCTATTTGCCATGAAACGATGGGACTGGATGCCATGATCTTAGATTTTTGAATGTTGAGTTTTAAGCAAGCTTTTTCACTTTCATCAAAAGGTGTTTACTTCCTCTTCACTTTCTCCCATTGGGATAGTATCGTCTGCATATCTGAGGTTATTGATATTTCTCCCAGCAATCTTATTCCAGCTTGTGATTCATCCAGCCTGGTATTTTGCATGATGTGATTCATCCAGCCTGTGCATATAGGGAACTTCTCCATGTGGGTCAGTGATAATGAATGTATCTGCGATGCAAGAGATTAAAGAGATGTGGGTTTGATCCCTGGGTAGGAAAGATCCACTGGAAAAGGAAATGGCAACCCACTCCACTACTCTTGTCTGGGAAATACCATGGACAGAGGAGCCTGGCAGGCTACATCCATGGAGTCTCAAAGAGTCTAATACAACTTAGTGACTAAGTGCAGCACTATGCATATAAATTAAGCAGTGTGACTGTACACAGCCTTGATATACTTCTTTCCCAATTTTGAACCAGTCTGTGGTTCCATATCCAGTTCTAACTTGCTTCTTGGCCTGCATACAGATTTCTCAGGATGCAGGTAAGGTGGCCTGATATTCCCATCTCAGTATATGTCTAGTTTATAAAACAACACTAGCTGTTTAGGTGTCAGTCAAACTCAAGTGTTTTGTGCTTCATCAACCTCTGAGTCCTGATGTAGCCATGAGATTCCCCAGTCGCAGTGGGTGCTGTGGGTGCTGCCCTGAATTGCTTGACTCACTTCAGGAAACTATGAGCATCCTTTCAGAGCTCTGAAGCTCCCTTTAGGGTCAGTTGTAGTCTTGCTGGGACTGTTTTGCAATTCAATTTCTACCTTTTGTCAATGTTGCCCTTCTCATTGCCTTACAGATGAGCTCTCCCTGATAAACTTCTTTGTAAGCAAATCTCCACTGCTATTTCCAAGGATCTTGACCTAAGACACTATTTATTAAATTTTGATGGCCAAGAACGAACTCTACTAATTTCAGGAGTTAAATCATGTATAGGATTTCCCTCTGTAAATATTTTTAGGAATCCTCAGGACTGCTTGCACATGGGATGTTCAAGTAGAAGACTTACTCATTGTTGATTTCTGGGCATTGCCAATCCAAACCTTTACTTTTTCTTATTCCAGTAATTCTCCACAAAGGCTATGCTAACTAGATATGTGTTTTCATCACTTTTCTTTGAAAGCTGTGTACTAGGGCAGGTGGAATTCTTCTTTAGCACAATCTCTGCTACTGCACCCTGGTAACAAGGATAAGTGTCATTGCTAACACAATGAAAGCAAGAGAATGCTTTCATTTTTTTTTTTTTTTTTCTCACTTATTTTTATTAGTTAGAGGCTAATTACTTTACAATATTGTAGTGGTTTTTGCCATACATTGACATGAATCAGCCATGGATTTACATGTGTTCCACATCCTGAACCCCCCTCCCACCTCCCTCTCCGTCCCATCTCTCTGGGTCTTCCTAGTGCACCAGGCCTGAACACTTGTCTTATGCATCCAACCTGGACTGGTGATCTGTTTCACACTTGATAATATACATATTTCGATGCTATTCTCTCAGATCATCCCACCCTCACATTCTCCCATAGAGTCCAAAAGTCTGTTCGATATATCTGTGTCTCTTTTTCTGTCTTGCATATAGGGTTATTGTTACCATCTTCTTAAATTCCATATATATGTATTAGTATACTGTATTGGTCTTTATCTTTCTGGCTTACTTCACTCTGTATAATGGGCTCCAGTTTCATCCATCTCATTAGAACTGATTCAAATGTATTCTTTTTAATGGCTGAGTAGTATTCCATTGTGTATATGTACCATAGCTATCTTATCCATTCGTCTGCTTATGGACATCTAGGTTGCTTCCATGTCCTGGCTATTATAAACAGTGCTGCAATGAACATTGGGGTACACGTGTCTTTTTCAGTTCTGGTTTCCTCAGTGTGTATGCCCAGGAGTGGGATTGCTGGGTCATATGGCAGTACTATTTCCAGTTTTTTAAGGTATCTCCACACTGTTCTCCATAGTGGCTGTACTAGTTTGCATTCCCACCAACAGTGTAAGAGGGTTCCCTGTTCTCCACACAAGAATATACAATGGAAAAAAAGACAACCTCTTTAACAAGTGGTGCTGGGAAAACTGGTCAACCACTTGTAAAAGAATGAAACTAGAACACTTTCTAACACCATACACAAAAATAAACTCAAAATGGATTAAAAATCTAAATGTAAGACCAGAAACCATAAAGCCCCTAGAGGAGAACATGGGCAAAATACTCTCTGACATAAATCACAGCAAGGTCCTCTATGACTCACCTCCCAGAATATTGGAAATAAAAGCAAAAATAAATGAATAGGACCTAATTAAACTTAAAAGCTTTTGCACAACGAAGAAAACTATAAGCAAGGTGAAAAGATAGTCTTCAGAATGAGAGAAAATAATAGCAAATAAAGCAACAAACAAAGGATTAATCTCAAAAATATACAAGCAACTCAATTCCAGAAAAATAAATGACACAATCAAAAAATGGGCCAAAGAACTAAACAGACATTTCTCCAAAGAAGACATACAGATGGCTAACAAACACATGAAAAGATGCTCAACATCACTCATTATCAGAGAAATGCACATCAAAACCACAATGAGGTACCATTACATGCCAGTCAGAATGGCTGCTATCCAAAAGGAGAATGCTTCTTTGCTATGTTATTCATTTGGAAGATAGGAGAACACTGGGTTGAGTTCATCCTATTTCAACACCTATAATTGAAAATTTCTGTCCTTCAATTAGTGGGAGCTTTACTGAGGTGAGTAATAAACCCTTATGTAAATTTTTATGGTATTTGACATAGGATGTTGTTCTGGAATCTCCTTCTTTTTAGCTGTGTAACATTTTTGTCTTTGAAGGCAGGATTGGGATTTTGATATTAGTGGCAATTAGAATTAAGCCAACTATTACAAAGTTAAGAAGTAAGGAGCGACCAGGACAGAATTTGATATCAAAAAACACCATAAGATAGGAATTAGCTGTCTCATGATGGCACTAGAGCAATTAGCTGAAGCAATACTAAAAGTTGTTGTTCTATATTTGTTGAATTAGAACACTATGGTCCCAGTACTAGTGTGTAGCTATGAAACCAGCTTTCAAAATAAAATTTTAGTAAATCTTTTAAAAAATCTTAGCTCTTCTTAATTGAGTCTGCATGAGGCAGAACAGAGTTCACAGGTTTAAACTGTGAAATAGTTTATATCGATATGTTCAGTTCAGTTCAGTCACTCATTCATGTCCAACTGTTTGTGACCCTGCAGACTACAGTATTCCAGGCTTCCCTGTCCATCACCAACGCCCAGAGCCTACTCAAACTCATAGTCCATTGAGACGGTGATGCCAGCCAACCACCTCATCATCTGGCGTCCCCTTCTCCTTCCACCCTCCATTTCCCAGCATCAGGGTCTTTTCAAATGAGTCAGTTCTTCACATCAGGTGGCCAAAGTATTGGAATTTCAGCTTCAGCATCAGTCCTTCCAATGAACATTCAGGGCTGATTTCATTTAGGATGGACTGGTTGGATCTCCTTGCAGCCCAAGGGACTCTCAAGAGTCTTCTCCAATACCATAATTCAAAAGCATCAGTTCTTCAGTGCTCAGTTTTCTTTATAGTCCAACTCTCACATCCAAAATGACTCCTGGAAAAACAACAGCTTTGACTAG